>NC_092155.1:2788308-3088308 GCF_045791955.1 Oncorhynchus clarkii lewisi | reverse complement strand
TGCTGCAGTAGTTTATGTGTCGGGGGGCTAGGGTCAGTTTGTTATATCTGGAGTACTTCTCCTGTCCTATTCGGTGTCCTGTGTGAATCTAAGTGTGCGTTCTCTAATTCTCTCCTTCTCTCTCTCGGAGGACCTGAGCCCTAGGACCATGCCCCAGGACTACCTGACATGATGACTCCTTGCTGTCCCCAGTCCACCTGGCTGTGCTGCTGCTCCAGTTTCAACTGTTCTGCCTTATTATTATTCGACCATGCTGATCATTTATGAACATTTGAACATCTTCGCCATGTTCTGTTATAATCTCCACCCGGCACAGCCAGAAGAGGACTGGCCATCCCACATATGCTCTCTCTAATTCTCTCTTTCTTTCTCTCTCTCGGAGGACCTGAGCCCTAGGACCATGCCCCAGGAATACCTGACATGATGACTCCTTGCTGTCCCCAGTCCACCTGACTGTGCTGCTGCTCCAGTTTCAACTATTCTGCCTTATTATTATTCGACCATGCTGGTCATTTATGAACATTTGAACATCTTGACCATGTTTTGTTATAATCTCCACCCGGCACAGCCAGAAGAGGACTGGCCACCCCACATAGCCTGGTTCCTCTCTAGGTTTCTTCCTAGGTTTTGGCCTTTCTAGGGAGTTTTTCCTAGCCACCGTGCTTCTACACCTGCATTGCTTGCTGTTTGGGGTTTTAGGCTGGGTTTCTGTACAGCACTTTGAGATATCAGCTGATGTACAAAGGGCTATATAAAATAAATTTGATTGATTGATTGATTGATTGAGAAAACTATTACGATGGTACATGATGTAAACACTAAAACACACAGAGAGAACTCTCCCTATGGTACATGATGGAAACACTGAAACACACATAGAGAACCGTCACTATGGTACATGATGGAAACACTGAAACACACAGAGAGAACTATCACTATGGTACATGAAGTAACCACTGAAACACACAGAGAGAACTATCACTATGGTACATGATGTAAACACTGAAACACACAGAGATAACTATCACAATGGAACACGATGTAAACACTGAAACACACAGAGAGAACTCTCCCTATGGTACATGATGGAAACACTGAAACACACATAGAGAACTGTCACTATGGTACATGATGGAAACACTGAAACACACAGAGAGAACTATCACTATGGTACATTATGTAAACACTGAAACACACAGGGAGAACCATCACTATGGTACATGATGTAAACACTGAAACACACAGAGAGATCTATCACTAAGGTACATGATGTAAACACTGAAACACACATAGAGAACTATCACTATGGTACATGATGTAAACACTGAAACACACCGAGAGAACTATCACTATGGTACATGATGGAAACACTGAAACACACATAGAGAACTATCACTATGGTACATGATGTAACCACTGAAACACACAGAGAGAATTATCACTATGGTACATGATGGAAACACTGAAACACACAGAGAGAACTATCACGATGGTACATGATTTAAACACTGAAACACACAGAGAGAACTATCACTATGGTACATGATGTAAACACTGATACACACAGAGAGAACTATCACTATGGTACATGATGTAAACACTGAAACACACAGAGAGAACTCTCCCTATGGTACATGATGGAAACACTGAAACACACATAGAGAACTATCACTATGGTACATGATGTAAACACTGAAACACACAGAGAGAACTATCACTATGGTACATGATGTAAACACTGAAACACACAGAGAGAACTATCACTATGGTACATGATGTAAACACTGAAACACACAGAGAGAACCATCACTATGGTACATGATGTAAACACTGAAACACACAGAGAGAACTATCACTATGGTACATGATGGAAACACTGAAACACACAGAGAGAACTATCAATGTGGTACATGATGTAACCACTGAAACACACAGAGAGAACTATCACTATGGTACATGATGTAAACACTGAAACACCAGAGAGAACTATCACTATGGTACATGATGTAACCACTGAAACACACAGAGAGAACTATCACTATGGTGCATGATGTAAACACTGAAACACACAGAGATAACTATCACGATGGTACATGATGTAAACACTGAAACACACAGAGAGAACTCTCCCTATGGTACATGATGGAAACACTGAAACACACAGAGAGAACTCTCCCTATGGTACATGATGGAAACACTGAAACACACATAGAGAACTGTCACTATGGTACATGATGGAAACACACAGAGAGAACTATCACTATGGTACATGATGTAAACACTGAAACACACAGTGAGAACCATCACTATGGTACATGATGTAAACACTGAAACACACAGAGAGAACGATCACTATGGTACATGATGTAAACACTGAAACACACAGAGAGAACGATCACTATGGTACATGATGTAAACACTGAAACACACAGAGAGAACGATCACCATGGTACATGATGGAAACACTGAAACACACATAGAGAACTATCACTATGGTACATGATGGAAACACTGAAACACACAGAGAGAACTATCACTATGGTAGATGATGGAAACACTGAAACACACAGAGAGAACTATCACTATGGTACATGATGGAAACACTGAAACACACAGAGAGAACTATCACGATGGTACATGATGGAAACACTGAAACACACAGAGAGAACTATCACTATGGTACATGATATAAACACTGAAACACACAGAGAGAACTATCACTATGGTACATGATGGAAACACTGAAACACACAGAGAGAACTATCACTATGGTACATGATGTAAACACTGAAACACACAGTGAGAACCATCACTATGGTACATGATGTAAACACTGAAACACACAGAGAGAACGATCACTATGGTACATGATGTAAACACTGAAACACACAGAGAGAACGATCACTATGGTACATGATGGAAACACTGAAACACACATAGAGAACTATCACTATGGTACATGATGGAAACACTGAAACACACAGAGAGAACTATCACTATGGTAGATGATGGAAACACTGAAACACACAGAGAGAACTATCACTATGGTACATGATGGAAACACTGAAACACACAGAGAGAACTATCACTATGGTACATGATATAAACACTGAAACACACAGAGATAACTATCACGATGGTACATGATGGAAACACTGAAACACACAGAGAGAACTATCACTATGGTACATGATATAAACACTGAAACACACAGAGAGAACTATCACTATGGTACATGATGTAAACACTGAAACACACAGAGAGAACTCTCCCTATGGTACATGATGGAAACACTGAAACACACAGAGAGAACTATCACTATGGTACATGATGGAAACACTGAAACACACAGAGAGAACGATCACTATGGTACATGATGGAAACACTGAAACACACATAGAGAACTATCACTATGGTACATGATGTAAACACTGATACACACAGAGAGAACTATCGCTATGGTACATGATGTAAACACTGAAACACACAGAGAGAACTATCACTATGGTACATGATGGAAACACTGAAACACACAGAGAGAACTATCAATATGGTACATGATGGAAACACTGAAGCACACAGAGAGAACTATCACTATGGTACATGATGGAAACACTGAAACACACATAGAGAACTATCACTATGGTACATGATGTAACCACTGAAACACACAGAGAGAATTATCCCTATGGTACATGATGTAAACACTGAAACACACAGAGAGAACTCTCCCTATGGTACATGATGGAAACACTGAAACACACATAGAGAACTATCACTATGGTACATGATGTAAACACTGAAACACACAGAGAGAACTATCACTATGGTACATGATGGAAACACTGAAACACACAGAGAGAACTATCACTATGGTACATGATGTAAACACTGAAACACACAGAGAGAACCATCACTATGGTAGATGATGGAAACACTGAAACACACAGAGAGAACTATCACTATGGTACATGATGGAAACACTGAAACACACAGAGAGAACTATCACTATGGTACATGATATAAACACTGAAACACACAGAGAGAACTATCACTATGGTACATGATATAAACACTGAAACACACAGAGAGAACTATCACTATGGTACATGATATAAACACTGAAACACACAGAGAGAACTATCACTATGGTACATGATGGAAACGCTGAAACACACAGAGAGAACTATCACTATGGTACATGATATAAACACTGAAACACACAGAGAGAACTATCACTATGGTACATGATGTAAACACTGAAACACACAGAGATAACTATCACTATGGTACATGATGTAACCACTGAAACACACAGAGAGAACTATCACTATGGTACATGATGTAAACACTGAAACACACAGAGATAACTATCACGATGGTACATGATGTAAACACTGAAACACACAGAGAGAACTCTCCCTATGGTACATGATGGAAACACTGAAACACACATAGAGAACTGTCACTATGGTACATGATGGAAACACAGAAACACACAGAGATAACTATCACTATGGTACATGATGTAAAAACTGAAACACACAGGGAGAACCATCACTATGGTACATGATGTAAACACTGAAACACACAGAGAGAACTATCACTATTGTACATGATGTAAAACTGAAACACACAGAGAGAACTATCACTATGGTACATGATGGAAACACTGAAACACACATAGAGAACTATCACTATGGTACATGATGTAACCACTGAAACACACAGAGAGAACTATCACTATGGTACATGATGTAAACACTGAAACACACAGAGAGAACTATCACGATGGTACATGATGTAAACACTGAAACACACAGAGAGAACTCTCCCTATGGTACATGATGGAAACACTGAAACACACAGAGAGAACTATCACTATGGTACATGATGGAAACACTGAAACACACAGAGAGAACGATCACTATGGTACATGATGGAAACACTGAAACACACATAGAGAACTATCACTATGGTACATGATGGAAACACTGAAACACACAGAGAGAACTATCACTATGGTACATGATATAAACACTGAAACACACAGAGAGAACTATCACTATGGTACATGATATAAACACTGAAACACACAGAGAGAACTATCACTATGGTACATGATATAAACACTGAAACACACAGAGAGAACTATCACGATGGTACATGATGGAAACACTGAAACACACAGAGAGAACTATCACTATGGTACATGATATAAACACTGAAACACACAGAGAGAACTATCACTATGGTACATGATGGAAACACTGATACACACAGAGAGAACTATCACTATGGTACATGATGGAAACACTGAAACACACAGAGAGAACTATCACTATGGTACATGATGGAAACACTGATACACACAGAGAGAACTATCACTATGGTACATGATGGAAACACAGTAGTAAAGACCAAATACTTTATCAAATATATATACAGTTGAATTTGGAACGTTTTTCAACCACTCCGTTCTAACCATGAGTCTATGTATATATAGCTGAAGTCAGAAGTTTACACACACTTAGGATGGAGTCATTAAAACTTGTTTTTCAACCACTCCACAAATGTCTTGTTAACAAACTATGGTTTTGGCAAGTCGGTTAGTACATCTACTTTATGCATGACACAAGTCATTTTTCCAACAGATGTTTACAGACAGATTATTTCACTTAGAATTCACTGTATCACGATTCCAGTGGGTCAGAAGTTTGCATACACTAAGTTGACTGTGCCTTTAAACAGCTTGGAAAATTCAAGAAAATTATGCCATGGATTTAGAAGCTTCTGATATGCTAATTGACATCATTTGAGTCAATTGTAGGTGTACCTGTGGATGTATTTCAAGGCCTACCTTCAAACTCAGTGCCTCTCTGCTTGACATCATGGGAAACTCATACCGCTCAGGAAGGAGATACGTTCCGTCTCCTAGAGATGAATGTACTTTGGTGCGAAAAGTGCAAATCAATTCCAGAACAACAGCAAAGGGCCTTGTGAAGATGCTGTAGGAAACAGATACAAAAGTATCTATATCCACAGTAAAACGAGTCCTATATCGACATAACCTTAAAGGCCACACAGCAAGGAAGAAGCCACTGCTCCAAAACTGCCATAAAAAAGCCAGACTACGGTTTGTAACTGCACATGGGGACAAAGATGGTACTTTTTGGAGCAATGTCCTCTGGGCTGATGAAACCATATTGACCATTGTTATGTTTGGAGGAAAAAGGGGATGCTTGGTCGCAAATGGGTCTTCCAAATGAATAATGACCCCAAGCATACTTCCAAAGTTGTGGCAAAATGGCTTAAGGACAACAAAGTCAAGGTATTGGAGTGGCCATCACAAAGCCCTGAACTCAATCTCAATCAATCCTCTAGAAAATTTGTGGGCAGAACTGAAAAAGCATGTGCGAGCAAGGAGGCCTACAATCCTGACTCAGTTATACCAGCTCTGTCAGGAGGAATGGGCCAAAATTCCCCCAACTTATTGTGGGAAGCTTGTGGAAGGCCAAAACGTTTGAACCAAGTTAAACAATTTAAAGGCAATGCCACCAAATTCCAATTTAGTGTGTGTAAACTTCTGACCTACTGGGAATGTGATGAAAGAAATCAAAGCTGAAATAAATAATTATATCTACTATTATTCTGACATTTCACATTCCTAAAATAAAGTGGTGATCCTAACTGAAAAACTGATTTTAAACGTATTTGGTTAAGGTGCATGTAAACTTCTGACTTCAACTGTATATTTTCTAACAATTATTCAGACAGGGGTCCTACAATTCTAAATCGAATAGTTATATGACCATCTAATACAATTCCAATTTGTTAGCTTAGTAGAACCATATCGTTTAATCTATGTGGTTTAAAAAAAAATATATATAAATATATATATATAGTTTAATATATATATAGTTTAATATCTATATAGTTTAATATCTGTATAGTTTAATATATATATATATATATAGTTTAATATCTATATAGTTTAATATCTATATAGTTTAAAATCTTCCCATTTTAGAGGAGATATTACACCGTATGGTTTAACCATACAGATAATAAACCATAGAAATTAAATTATATAGATATGAAAACATAGATATTAAACCATATAGATATTAAACTATATAGATAGTCAACTATATAGATATTAAACTATATAGATATGAAAACATAGATATTAAACCATATAGATATTAAACTATATAGATATTAAAACATACAGATATTAAACTATATAGATATTAAACTATACAGATATTAAACTATATAGATATTAAACCATATAGATATTAAACCATATAGATTTTAGACCATATAGATATTAAGCCATATAGATATTCAACTATATAGATATTAAACAATATAGATATTAAACTATATAGATATACGATATTAAACTAAATAGATATTAAACTATATAGATATTAAACCAAATAGATATTAAACTACATAGATATTAAACCATATAGGTATTAAACTATATAGATATTGAATTATATCTAGATATTAAACCATATAGATATTAAATCAAACAGACTGCATAATTAGCTAAATGAGTCCAGGCAACTGAGAACTTTGTTCAGCCAATGGGTTTTAGTGTTTTAGCAATTGAGAAAAACTGTAATATATATAGATATTAAACCATATACAGTCCCTTGCGAAAGTATTCAGTAAGCATTTCAGGCTTCAAAAATAAAGATATAAAACTGTATTTTTTGTGAAGAATCAACAACAAGTGGGACACAATCATGAAGTGGAACGACATTTATTGGATATTTTTTAACAAATCAAAAACTGAAAAATTGGGCGTGCAAAATTATTCAGCCCCTTTACTTTCAGTGCAGCAAACTCTCTCCAGAAGTTCAGTGAGGATCTCTGAATGATCCAATGTTGACCTAAATGACTAATGATGATAAATACAATCCACCTGTGTGTAATCAAGTCTCCGTATAAATGCACCTGCACTGTGATAGTCTCAGAGGTCCGTTAAAAGCGCAGAGAGCATCATGAAGAACAAGGAACACACCAGGCATGTCCGAGATACTGTTGTGAAGAAGTTTAAAGCCGGATTTAGATACAAAAAGATTTCCCAAGCTTTAAACATCCCAAGGAGCACTGTGCAAGCGATAATATTGAAATGGAAGGAGTATCAGACCACTGCAAATCTACCAAGACCTGGCCGTCCCTCTAAACTTTCAGCTCATACAAGGAGAAGACTGATCAGAGATGCAGCCAAGAGGCCCATGATCACTCTGGATGAACTGCAGAGATCTACAGCTGAGGTGGGAGACTCTGTCCATAGGACAACAATCAGTCGTATATTGCACAAATCTGGCCTTTATGGAAGAGTGGCAAGAAGAAAGCCATTTCTTAAAGATATCTATAAAAGTGTTGTTTAAAGTTTGCCACAAGCCACCTGGGAGACACACCAAACATGTGGAAGAAGGTGCTCTGGTCAGATGAAACCAAAATTGAACTTTTTGGCAACAATGCAAAACGTTATGTTTGGCGTAAAAGCAACACAGCTGAACACACCATCCCCACTGTCAAACATGGTGGTGGCAGCATCATGGTTTGGGCCTGCTTTTCTTCAGCAGGGACAGGGAAGATGGTTAAAATTGATGGGAAGATGGATGGAGCCAAATACAGGACCATTCTGGAAGAAAACCTGATGGAGTCTGCAAAAGACCTGAGACTGGGACGGAGATTTGTCTTCCAACAAGACAATGATTCAAAACATAAAGCAAAATCTACAATGGAATGGTTCAAAAATAAACATATCCAGGTGTTAGAATGGCCAAGTCAAAGTCCAGACCTGAATCCAATCGAGAATCTGTGGAAAGACCTGAAAACTGCTGTTCACAAATGCTCTCCATCCAACCTCACTGAGCTCGAGCTGTTTTGCAAGGAGGAATGGGAAAAAATATCAGTCTCTCGATGTGCAAAACTGATAGAGACATACCCCAAGCGACTTACAGCTGTAATCGCAGCAAAAGGTGGCGCTACAAAGTATTAACTTAAGGGGGCTAAATAATTTTGCATGCCCAATTTTTCAGTTTTTGATTTGTTAAAAAAGTTTGAAATATCCAATAAATGTCGTTCCACTTCATGATTGTGTCCCACTTGTTGTTGATTCTTCACAAAAAAATACAGTTTTATATCTTTATGTTTGAAGCCTGAAATGTGGCAAAAGGTCGCAAAGTTCAAGGGGGCCGAATACTTTCGCAAGGCACTGTAGATACTAAAGTATATAGATACTAAAGTATATAGATATTAAATCATATAGATAATATTAAACTCACAGAGTAGAAGACAGGTCCGTTCCATCTCAACATGTCGATCCCTAACTACTAACTCTCTCTAAACTCTTGTGACCACTTCTCCTCTCTACCCATCTCTACTTCTCTACCCATCTCAGTCTACGAGACGGACTGAGAGGTGTGAAAGATGTGTGTGACAGAAGGAGGGGGTCTAGAGAGAAGAGAGACACAAAGCGAGAGACAGAGAGATGGTATTAAACTATATTGATATTAAACTATATAGATATTAAACCATATAGATATTAAACTATACAGATATTTAACTACATAGATATTAAAGTATGCAGATATTAAACTATATAGATATTAAACCATAGAGATATTAAACTATATAGATTTTAAACTGTATAGATATTAAACTATATAGATATTAAACTTTATAGATAGTAAACCATATAGATATTAAACCATATAGATATTAAACCATATAGATATTAAATCATACAGATATTAAACCATATAGATATTAAACCATATAGATATTAAATCATACAGATATTAAACTATATAGATATTAAACTATACAGATATTAAACTATATAGATATTGAATTATATCTAGATATTAAACCATATAGATATTAAATCATACAGACTGCATAATTAGCTAAATGAGTCCAGGCAACTGAGAACTTTGTTCAGCCAATGGGTTTTAGTGTTTTAGCAATTGAGAAAAACTGTAATATATATATATATTAAACCATATAGATAATAAATCATATATATAATATTAAACTCACAGAGTAGAAGACAGGTCCGTTCCATCTCAACATGTCGATCACTAACTCTCTCTAAACTCTTGTGACCACTTCTCCTCTCTACCCATCTCTACTTCCTCTCTGCTGAGATGGACTGAGAGGTGTGAAAGATGTGTGTAATAGAAGCAGGGGTGCTAGAAAGAAGAGATACACAAATAGAGAGAAAATGAGGTTCAGAGATATATAGAGAGAGCTGTATTATCATTAACAGCAGACTTTAACATTTCCTCAGTGAAAACAATGTACTGAGCAAATGTCATATTGGCTTTTTACCAAATTACCCAACGACAGACCCTGCACACCCTAATTTACAATTTTATATTTTTAATTTTATTTAACCTTTATTTAATTAGGCAAGTAAGAGACTGTATCCTGTACAGAGACAACAGAGAGGTAAGAGACTGTATCCTGTACAGAGACAACAGAGAGGTAAGAGACTGTATCCCGTACAGAGACAACAGTGAGGTAAGAGACTGTATGCTGTACAGAGACATCAGAGGTAGAGAGGTAAGAGACTGTATCCTGTACAGAGACAACAGAGAGGTAAGAGACTGTTTCCCGTACAGAGACATCAGAGAGGTAAGAGACTGTATCCTGTACAGAGACAACAGAGAGGTAAGAGACTCCATCCTGTACAGAGACATCAGACGTAGAGGGGTAAGAGACTGTATCCCGTACAGAGTCAACAGAGAGGTAAGAGACTGTATCATGTACAGAGACATCAGAGGTAGAGAGGTTATGAGACGGTATCCTGTACAGAGACAACAGAGAGGTAAGAGACTGTATCCTGTACAGAGGCAACAGAGAGGTAAGAGACTGTATCCTGTACAGAGACTACAGAGGTAGAGAGGTAAGAGACTGTATCCTGTACAGAGACAACAGAGAGGTAAGAGACTGTATCCCGTACAGAGATATCAGAGAGGTAAGAGACTGTATCCTGTACAGAGACAACAGAGAGGTAAGAGACTGTATCCTGTACAGAGACAACAGAGAGGTAAGAGACTGTATCCTGTACAGAGACAACAGAGAGGTAAGAGACTGTATCCTGTACAGAGACCACAGAGGTAGAGAGGTAAGAGACTGTATCCTGTACATAGACAACAGAGAGGTAAGAGACTGTATAATGTACAGAGACAACAGAGAGGTAAGAGACTGTATCCTGTACAGAGACAACAGAGAGGTATGAGACTGTATCCTGTACAGAGACAACAGAGAGGTAAGAGACTGTATCCTGTACAGAGACCACAGAGGTAGAGAGGTAAGAGACTGTATCCTGTACATAGACAACAGAGAGGTAAGAGACTGTATAATGTACAGAGACAACAGAGAGGTAAGAGACTGTATCCTGTACAGAGACAACAGAGAGGTAAGAGACTGTATCCTGTACAGAGACAACAGAGAGGTAAGAGACTGTATCCTGTACAGAGACATCAGAGAGGTAAGAGACTGTATCCTGTACAGAGACCACAGAGGTAGAGAGGTAAGAGACTGTATCCTGTACAGAGACAGAAGAGGTAGAGAGGTAAGAGACTGTATCCTGTACAGAGACAACAGAGGTAGAGAGGTAAGAGACTGTATCCTGTACATAGACAACAGAGAGGTAAGAGACTATATCCTGTACAGAGACAACAGAGAGGTAAGAGACAGTATCCTGTACAGAGACAACAGAGAGGTAAGAGACTGTATCCTGTACAGAGACAACAGAGAGGTAAGAGACTGTATCCCGTACAGAGACAACAGAGAGGTAAGAGACTGTTTCCCGTACAGAGACAACAGAGAGGTAAGAGACTGTATCCTGTACAGAGACATCAGAGGTAGAGCGGTAAGAGACTGTATCCTGTACAGATACAACAGAGAGGTAAGAGACTGTATAATGTACAGAGACGACAGAGAGGTAAGAGACTGTATCCTGTACAGACACAACAGAGAGGTAAGAGACTGTATCCTGTACAGAGACAACAGAGGTAGAGAGGTAAGAGACTGTATCATGTACAGAGACAACAGAGAGGTAAGAGACTGTATCCTGTACAGAGACAACAGAGGTAGAGAGGTAAGAGACTGTATCATGTACAGAGACGACAGAGAGGTAAGAGACTGTATCATGTACAGAGACAACAGAGAGGTAAGAGACTGTATCCTGTACAGAGACATCAGAGAGGTAAGAGACTGTATCCTGTACAGAGACAACAGAGGTAGAAAGGTAGTGAATCTGTTAAGCCGTCTCTATATTAATGTAGTGAAGCCGTCTCCATAGTAATGATTTGAAGCTCTGTAGTGAAGCCGTCTCTATAGTAATGTAGTGAAGCCGTCTCCATAGTAATGATTTGAAGCTCTGTAGTGAAGCCGTCTCCATAGTAATGTAGTGAAGCCGTCTCCATAGTAATGTAGTGAAGCCGTCGCAATATTAATGTTTAAAACAAGCAATGGGAAGATTTTCATTTTTTGAACAGGAAAGTCAGTTATGAACCAATTCTTATTTACAATGACTTCCTCTGAACAGCGGGTTAACTGCCTTGTTTAGGGGCAGATCGACAGATTTTTACCTTGTCAGCTCGGGTATTCGATCCACCAACCTTTCGGTTACTGACCCAATGCTCTAACTGTCTAACTGCTGTCCCACACTACACTGGACACTAACCACACTACACTGGACTCTACCCACACTACACTGGACTCTACCCACACACTACACTGGACTCTACCCAAACTACACTAGACTCTACCCACACACTACACTGGACTCTACCCACACTACAATGGACTCTACCCACACTACACTGGACTCTACCCACACTACACTGGACTCTACACACACTACACTGGACTCTACCCACACTACACTGGACTCTACCCACACTACAATGGACTCTACCCACACTACACTGGACTCTACCCACACTACACTGGACTCTACCCACACACTACACTGGACTCTACCGACACTACACTGGACTCTACCCACACTACACTGGACTCTACCCACACACTACACTCGACTCTACCCACACACTACACTGGACTCTACCCACACTACACTGGACTGTAATCACACTACACTGGACTCTACCCACACTACACTGGACTCTACCCACACTACACTGGACTCTACCCACATTATACTCGACTCTACCCACACTACACTGGACTCTACCCACACTACACTGGACTCTACCCACATTATACTCGACTCTACCCACATTATACTGGACTATACCCACACTACACTGGACTCTACCCACACACTACACTCGACTCTACCCACATTATACTGGACTATACCCACACTACACTGGACTCTACCCACACACTACACTCGACTCTACCCACATTATACTCGACTCTACCCACATTATACTGGACTCTACCCACACTACACTGGACTCTACCCACACACTACACTCGACTCTACCCACATTATACTCGACTCTACCCACACTACACTGGACTCTACCCACACTACACTGGACTCTACCCACACTACACTGGACTCTACCCACACTACACTGGACTGTAATCACACTACACTGGACTCTACCCATACTACACTGGACTCTACCCACACACTACACTCGACTCTACCCACACACTACACTGGACTCTACCCACACTACAGAGGACTCTACCCACACTACACTGGACTCTACCCACACTACACTGGACTCTACCCACACTACACTGGACTCTACCCACACTACACTGGACTCTACCCACACTACACTGGACTCTACCCACACTACACTGGACTCTACCCACACTACACTGGACTCTACCCACACTACACTGGACTCTACCTACACTACACTGGACTCTACCCACACACTACACTGGACTCTACCCAAACTACACTGGACTCTACCCACACTACACTGGACTCTACCCACACTACACTGGACTCTACCCACACTACACTGGACTCTACCTACACTACACTGGACTCTACCCACACACTACACTGGACTCTACCCACACACTACACTGGACTCTACCCAAACTACACTGGACTCTACCCACACTACACTGGACTCTACCCACACTACACTGGACTCTACCCAAACTACACTGGACTCTACCGACACTACACTGGACTCTACCCACACTACACTGGACTCTACCGACACTACACTGGACTGTACACACACTACACTGGACTCTACCCACACTACACTCGACTGTACACACACTACACTGGACTCAACGCACACTACAGAGGACTCTACCCACACTACACTGGTTCCTACCCACACTACACTGGACACTACCCACACTACACTGGACTCTACCCACACTACACTGGACTCTACCCACACTACACTGGACTCTACCCACACTACACTGGACTCTACCAACACTACAATGGACTCTACCCTCACACTACACTGGAATCTACCCACACTACACTGGACTCTACCCACACTACACTGGACTCTACCCACACTACACTGGACTCTATCCTCACACTACACTGGACTCTACCCACACTACACTGGACTCTACCCACACTACACTGGACTCTACCCACACTACACTGGACTCTACCCACACAACACTGGACTCTATCCTCACACTACACTGGACTCTACCCACACTACACTGGACTGTACCCACACCACACTGGACTCTACCCACACTACACTGGACTCTATCCACACTACACTGGACTCTACCCACACTACACTGGACTCTACCCACACTACACTGGACTCTACCCACACTACACTGTACTCTACCCATGCTACACTTTTCATAGGTACACTTCAACTGTGAGAGACGGAATCTAAAACAAAAATCCAGAAAATCACATTGTATGATTTTTAAGTAATTAATTTGCATTTTATTGCATGACATAAGTATTTGATACATCAGAAAAGCAGAAATTAATATTTGGTACAGAAACCTTTGTTTGCAATTACAGAGATCATACGTTTCCTGTAGTTCTTGACCAGGTTTGTACACACTGCAGCAGGGATTTTGGCCCACTCCTCCATACAGACCTTCTCCAGATCCTTCAGGTTTCGGGGCTGTCGCTGGGCAATACGGACTTTCAGCTCCCTCCAAAGATTTTCTATTGGGTTCAGGTCTGGAGACTGGCTAGGCCACTCCAGGACCTTGAGATGCTTCTTACGGAGCCACTCCTTAGTTGTCCTGGCTGTGTGTTTCGGGTCGTTGTCATGCTGGAAGACCCAGCCACGACCCATCTTCAATGCTCTTACTGAGGGAAGGAGGTTGTTGGCCAAGATCTTGTGATACATGGCCCCATCCATCCTCCCCTCAATACGGTGCAGTCGTCCTGTCCCCTTTGCAGAAAATCATCCCCAAAGAATGATGTTTCCACCTCCATGCTTCACGGTTGGGATGGTGTTCTTGGGGTTGTACTCATCCTTCTTCTTCCTCCAAACACGGAGAGTGGAGTTTAGACCAAAAAGCTCTATTTTTGTCTCATCAGACCACATGACCTTCTCCCATTCCTCCTCTGGATCATCCAGATGGTCATTGGCAAACTTCAGACGGGCCTGGACATGCGCTGGCTTGAGCAGGATTTTAATCCATGACGGCGTAGTGTGTTACTTTTCTTTGAGACTGTGATCCCAGCTCTCTTCAGGTCATTGACCAGGTCCTGCCGTGTAGTTCTGGGCTGATCCCTCACCTTCCTCATGATCATTGATGCCCCACGAGGTGAGATCTTGCATGGAGCCCCAGACCGAGGGTGATTGACCGTCATCTTGAACTTCTTCCATTTTCTAATAATTGCGCCAACAGTTGTTGCCTTCTCACCAAGCTGCTTGCCTATTGTCCTGTAGCCCATCCCAGCCTTGTGCCGGTCCACAATTTTATCCCTGATGTCCGTACACAGCTTCCTGGTCTTGGCCATTGTAGAGAGGTTGGAGTCTGTTTGATTGAGTGTGTGGACAGGTGTCTTTTATACAGGTAACGAGTTCAAACAGGTGCAGTTAATACAGGTAATGAGTGGAGAACAGGAGGGCTTCTTAAAGAAAAACTAACAGGTCTGTGAGAAGCGGAATTCTTACTGGTTGGTAGGTGATCAAATACTTATGTCATGCAATAAAATGCAAATTGATGACTTAAAAATCATACAACGTGATTTTCTGGATTTTTGTTTTAGATTCCGTCTCTCAAAGTTGAAGTGTTCGTATGATAACAATTACAGACCTCTACATGCTTTGTAAGTAGGAAAACCTGCAAAATCGGCAGTGTATCAAATACCTGTTCTTCCCACTAAACTTACAGAAAACGTTTGACCTCTGTCATTGCCAACAAATGGTATACAACAACGTATTGAGATAAACTTTTGTTATTGACCAAATACTTATTTTCTACCATAATTTGCAAATAAATTCATTAAAAATCCTACAATGTAATTTTTGGGATTTTTTTCTGGATTTTTTTTCTCATTTTGTCTGTCATAGTTGAAGTGTACCTATGATGAAAATCTTTTTAAGTGGGAGAACTTGCACAATAGGTGGCTGACTAAATACTTTTTTGCCCCACTGTATATTATTCAGCCCCTTTACTTTCAGTGCAGCAAACTCTCTCCAGAAGTTCAGTGAGGATCTCTGAATGATCAAATGTTGACCTAAATGACTAATGATGATAAATACAATCCACCTGTGTGTAATCAAGTCTCCGTATAAATGCACTTGCACTGTGATAGTCTCAGAGGTCCGTTAAAAGCGCAGAGAGCATCATGAAGAACAAGGAACACACCAGGCAGGTCCGAGATACTGTTGTGAAGAAGTTTAAAGCCGGATTTGGATACAAAAAGATTTCCCAAGCTTTAAACATCCCAAGGAGCACTGTGCAAGCGATAATATTGAAATGGAAGGAGTATCAGACCACTGCAAATCTACCAAGACCTCTAAACTTTCAGCTCATACAAGGAGAAGACTGATCAGAGATGCAGCCAAGAGGCCCATGATCACTCTAGATGAACTGCAGAGATCTACAGCTGAGGTGGGAGACTCTGTCCATAGGACAACAATCAGTCGTATATTGCACAAATCTGGCCTTTATGGAAGAGTGGCAAGAAGAAAGCCATTTCTTAAAGATATCCATAAAAAGTGTTGTTTAAAGTTTGCCACAAGCCACCTGGGAAACACACCAAACATGTGGAAGAAGGTGCTCTGGTCAGATGAAACCAAAATTGAACTTTTTGGCAACAATGCAAAATGTTATGTTTGGCGTAAAAGCAACACAGCCCATCACCCTGAACACACCATCCCCACTGTCAAACATGGTGGTGGCAGCATCATGGTTTGGGCCTGCTTTTCTTCAGCAGGGACAGGGAAGATGGTTAAAAGTGATGGGAAGATGGATGGAGCCAAATACAGGACCATTCTGGAAGAAAACCTGATGGAGACTGCAAAAGACCTGAGACTGGGACGGAGATTTGTCTTCCAACAAGACAATGATCCAAAACATAAATCAAAATCTACAATGGAATGGTTCAAAAATAAACATATCCAGGTGTTAGAATGGCCAAGTCAAAGTCCAGACCTGAATCCAATCGAGAATCTGTGGAAAGAACTGAAAACTGCTGTTCACAAATGCTCTCCATCCAACCTCACTGAGCTCGAGCTGTTTTGCAAGGAGGAATGGGAAAAAATGTCAGTCTCTCGATGTGCAAAACTGATAGAGACATACCCCAAGCGACTGACAGCTGTAATCACAGCAAAAGGTGGCGCTACAAAGTATTAACTTAAGGGGGCTGAATAATTTTGCACGCCCAATTTTTCAGTTTTTGATTTGTTAAAAAAGTTTGAAATATCCAATAAATGTCGTTCCACTTCATGATTGTGTCCCACTTGTTGTTGATTCTTCACAAAAAAATACAGTTTTATATATTTATGTTTGAAGCCTGAAATGTGGCAAAAGGTCGCAAAGTTCAAGGGGGCCGAATACTTTCGCAAGGCACTGTATATAGATATTAAACCTTCATCTGAAGGTAACCCATACAAATGAATGGAAGTATGGAGGTAGTTTTGTGCCAACTAAAATGAGGGGTTAAATATGTGACCAAAATAACATACCTTAAGGGAACATTTCGGCATTTCGTGTATGATCAGTGAGAAAGTCCATATTGCAAATGTACGGTCCCTTACCCGACGTCCGAAATCGTTTGTAAAATTCGCGGTCGGCGTCGGGACGTGCGGTAGGGCCGGACCTACCGGGAAGTCGTCGAATGAACTTTGTCGGACTTTCGGTTTCCGTTTAAAAAAAAAAACAAGTTTCGGACCGTTTTTCCGCCGTCCCGGACACTCCCACCAGATGGCATACGGAATCATATGGCAATTTGGCAAAACATCACGAATCGCGACGGGGCCTTATCTCAAAAACTGAAAATATTTCGAAGCCGAAACTTGGCGAGCGTAGGTTTGGCTCAAGGGGCAGTTGGCCCCGAACGGGATGGCGTCTAGGCCTCGACGGTTTTTGAGCTACGGCCATTTTTCTGGGATTAAAGGCTTAAAATGGAAGTAGAGAAATTATTTTTCCACTTCGGGTCAAAGCCAAGGAGCCTCCGGTGTCAATAAAAAAAGAACCAGCCATTTATCTATCGTCATTTAAGAGAAACGGAACAATGACAAATTGGTGATGGTCACAAATAGGCGTTTTTTTTTTTCAACGGTTACAGATCCAGTTGCAGGGTGTTCATACGAATCTTTTTAAAGTGTGCTGCGGAGCTCTGCGACATTTCTGTGATTTTCTATGATTTTCTGAAATAACACAATAACCGACCATTAGAATAGTAGGCCCAAAATGAAGCCTGCCCCACAATGTCATTTGCTTTTGAGTGACAGTGAGAGAACCGTTAGGGTGAGAAGAAAAATTCCACCACATGAATGTTCCTAAGGTCCTCCCGATCTCAACAAGCCTAACCTTGACCGTGTGGCATTAACCCTTCACAGTAAAACAGGGTTTTTTGATCTCACAGATTACAGTGTCATCTCTCCCCATAGGAATACATTGCCTGCACCCCTAATTTCAACCTGAGGCCTATGTGGGTTATGAATGCCGTATGAACCTGTCTTCGGTACCAGTCCATCAGGCCACTATGAGGTCTACCTGTGTTGATTCTAAGCTTCCTAGACCAACCGGAAGTGGTTAAAATGCCCCTAAAAGTGTTTACCCATACAATGCATGCAGTTTGATAGACATAGTGCATTCAACCCTGTGTAGATCAGTCAATTCTTAACGTAAGGACTTAAAACTCAGGATTCTGTAACAGCATACCCCAATGAGGATATGTGTTGATTTATAACTTCCTGTGCCAACCGGAAGTGCCATAATTGGTGTCTCAGGGGCTGTTTCGAAGGGTTAAAAAATTCAGATCTGTCCAAAACTTCATATATGTGATTAGGCAACCCCCATGAACTGTAAATCAGTCATTTTTCCCAAAAAAAATCAAAGGAAAAAAAAATTGCACTAAAACACAACTTGGATGGAGGGACGTATTGGGGTGCGTAGAGACAGACAGTGGCTGCAATAGTTAGCTTTGTTCGAGCTAAAAAAGAACGGTCGGACCTAGAGTTCCGAAACTTTAGAAACCTGTTCTAGACCTCCGGGCCATGGTGCGTGGCGAGTTACGTGGCTCTAGACGGTTCTCGGACCGAGAAACAGCCTCGTACATTCGCAATAACTTCAATTCATTTTTGCATCACGAAAATGACGACGTTTAGAAAAGTCTCAGAGACGCAAGGCTAGGTGCGTTGAAACCGGCTCGGCCCATAGAGACGGACCCCAAAGTTTCTGTCCGATAGCTCGTTCAAGGACCCCGTAGCAAGGCATGGAAATAAGTGGATTTTCAGCACCAATTAGGGTTTTTCTCGGACACCAAATGACCTATCGAGCCGAAACTCGGGATTCGGGGTCGCCTCACATAGGACTTCGCATAATGTCCGAACTGGACCCGCAGCTAGAACGTAACTATGTGTTTTACCTTTTTATTATGTTTTAAACTAGAGGCGCTGTGAATTATGGGACTGCTCTGACATATATGATAGTTGGCATCTAAATGAGTAGGAAACAGTGGGTTTGGTGTCATAATGACATCTAATTGACTGATGGACACTGACTTGCTAGTTGACTTTTGTACATTTGCAATATGTTTAAACAGAGAGGGACCATCACCAAAATGGCATTCTGAAATCAACACAAAAAATGGCATCACCATAGTCTCCAGACTGTGCTGAGTTCAACGAGCTATCCCGCTTGACCGTAGCTCGCTCGGTCTAGGCGCAGCAACCATTAGAATATTAGGCCCAAAATGAAGCCTGCCCCACAATGTCATTTGCTTTTGAGTGACAGTGAGAGAACCGTTAGGGTGAGAAGAAAAATTCCACCATAGGAATGTTCCTAAGGTCCTCCCGATCTGAACAAGCCTAACCTTGACCGTGTGGCATTAACCCTTCACAGTAAAACAGTGTTTTTTGATCTCACAGATTACAGTGTCATCTCTCCCCATAGGAATACATAGCCTGCACCACAAAATTCAACCTGAGGCCTATGTGGGTTATGAATGCCGTATGAACCTGTCTTCGGTACCAGTCCATCAGGCCACTATGAGGTCTACCTGTGTTGATTCTAAGCTTCCTGGACCAACCGGAAGTGGTTCAAATCACCCTAAAAGTGTTTACCCATACATTGCATGCAGTTTGATAGACATAGTGCATTCAACCCTGTGTAGATCAGTCAATTCTTAACGTAAAGACTTAAAACTCGGGATTCTGTAAGTGGCCATGTCAATCAAGACATGTGGTGATTTATAGCTTCCTGTGCCAACCGGAAGTGCCATAATTGGTGTCTCAGGGGCTGTTTCGAAGGGTTAAAAAAGTCAGATCTGTCCAAAACTTCATATATGTGATTAGGCAACCCCCATGAACTGTAAATCAGTCATTTTTCCCCAAAAAAATCAAAGGAAAAAAAAATTGCACTAAAACACAACTTGGATGGAGGGACGTATTGGGGTGCGTAGAGACAGACAGTGGCCGCAATAGTTAGCTTTGTTGGAGCTAAAAAAGAACGGTCGGACCTAGAGTTCCGAAACTTTAGAAACCTGTTCTAGACCTCCGGGCCATGGTGCGTGGCGAGTTACGTGGCTCTAGACGGTTCTCGGACCGAGAAACAGCCTCGTACATTTGAAATAACTTCAATTCATTTTTGCATCACGAAAATGACGACATTTAGAAATGTCCCAGAGTCGCAAGACTAGGTGCATTGCGAACGTCTCGGCCCATATAGACAGACCCCAACGTTTCTGTCCGATAGCTCATTCAAGGACCCCGTAGCAAGTCATGGAAAATAGTGGATTTTCAGCACCAATTAGGGTTTTTCTCGGACACCAAATGACCTATCGAGCCGAAACTCGGGATTCGGGGTCGCCTCACATAGGACTTCACATAATGTCCGAACTGGACCCGCAGCTAGAACGTAACTATGTGTTTTACCTTTTTATTATGTTTTCAACTGAAGGCGCTGTGAATTATGGGCCTGCTCTGACATATGTGATAGTTGGCTACTAAATGAGTAGGAAAAAGTGGGTTTGGTGTCAATTGATATGCATTTGGTGTCATAATGACATCTAATTGACTGATGGACACTGACTTGCTAGTTGACTTTTGTACATTTGCAATATGTTTAAACGGAGAGGGACCATCACCAAAATGGCATTCTGAAATCAACACAAAAAATGGCATCACCATAGTCTCCAGACTGTGCCGAGTTCAAGGAGACGCCCCGCTTGACCGTAGCTCGTTCTGAGTGCAGCAAACTTGAAAAAAAGAAGGCCCAAAATGAAGCCTGCACCACAATGTCATTTGATTTTGGGGGGCAGTGAGAGAACCGTTAGGGTGAGAAGCACAATTCCACCACATGAATGCTCCTAAGGTCCTCCCGATCTGAACAAGCCTAACCTTGACCGTGTGGCATTAACCCTTCACAGTAAAACAGTGTTTTTTGATCTCACAGATTACAGTGTCATCTCTCCCCATAGGAATACATTGCCTGCACCCCTAATTTCAACCTGAGGCCTATGTGGGTTATGAATGCCGTATGAACCTGTCTTCGGTACCAGTCCATCAGGCCACTATGAGGTCTACCTGTGTTGATTCTAAGCTTCCTGGACCAACCGGAAGTGGTTAAAATGCCCCTAAAAGTGTTTACCCATACACTGCATGCAGTTTGATAGACATAGTGCATTCAACCCTGTGTAGATCAGTCAATTCTTAACGTAAGGACTTAAAACTCAGGATTCTGTAACAGCATACCCCAATGACGATATGTGTTGATTTATAACTTCCTGTGCCAACCGGAAGTGCCATAATTGGTGTCTCAGGGGCTGTTTCGAAGGGTTAAAAAAGTCTGATATTTCCAAAACTTCATATGTGTGATTAGGCAACCCCCATGAACTGTAAATCAGTCATTTTTCCCCAAAAAAATCAAAGGAAAAAAAAATTGCACTAAAACACAACTTGGATGGAGGGACGTATTGGGGTGCGTAGAGACAGACAGTGGCTCCAATAGTTAGCTTTGTTGGAGCTAAAAAAGAACCGTCGGACCTAGAGTTCCGAAACTTTAGAAACCTGTTCTAGACTTCCCGTAGATGGTGCGTGGTGAGTTACGTGGCTCTAGAAGGTTCTCGGACCGAGAAACAGCCTCGTACATTTGAAATAACTTCAATTCATTTTTGCATCACGAAAATGACGACATTTAGAAATGTCCCAGAGTCGCAAGACTAGGTGCATTGCGAACGTCTCGGCCCATATAGACAGACCCCAACGTTTCTGTCCGATAGCTCATTCAAGGACCCCGTAGCAAGTCATGGAAAATAGTGGATTTTCAGCACCAATTAGGGTTTTTCTCGGACACCAAATGACCTATCGAGCCGAAACTTGGGATTCGGGGTCGCCTCAGCTAGGCCAACACATAACATAAGAAATGGACCCGCAGCTAGAACGTAACTACGTGTTTTATGGTTTTTTTATGGTTTGAACCGAAGGCGTTGTGAATTTTGGGCCAGCTCTGAAGTATGTAATAGTTGGCTACTAAACGAGTTGGAAAAAGTGGGTTTGGTGTCAGTTTGTATCAGTTTGGTGGTCAGAATGATATCTAATTGACTGATGGACTCTTGTCCACTTGACTCTTGTACATTTGCAATATGATCCTATAGTGAAAAAACATCACCAAAAGCGACATTCTGAAATCAACCCAAACGAGCGATTGAGATGACCCAGAATCACTGCAAAGCCATCCCGAGTTCATTGGGCCAGTCAATTTCACATTCCTGCAAGATTTTTAAAGCATGACAAATTCGTGATGGTACCTGCCCATTGAAACATATTGCAAATGCACAGTGACTTTGAAAAAGTAAGGAAACATAAACAAATTCGATAAACAAATTCGTGATGGTACCTGCCCATTAAAACATATTCCAAATGCACAGTGACTTTGAAAAGGTAAGGAAACAAAAAAATATATATCTAAAAATTTTGAGCATGACAAATTCGTGATGGTACCTGCCCATTGAAACATATTGCAAATGCACAGTGACTTTGAAAAAGTAAGAAACAAAAAAAAATACATCTAAAATTTTTTGAGCATGACAAATTCGTGATGGTACCTGCCCATTGAAACATATTGCAAATGCACAGTGACTTTGAAAAAGTAAGGAAACATAAACAAATTCGATAAACAAATTCGTGATGGTACCTGCCCATTAAAACATATTCCAAATGCACAGTGACTTTGAAAAAGTAAGGAAACAAAAAAAAATACATCTAAAAAATTTTGAGCATGACAAATTCGTGATGGTACCTGCCCATTGAAACATATTGCAAATGCACAGTGACTTTGAAAAAGTAAGGAAACATAAACAAATTCGATAAACAAATTCGTGATGGTACCTGCCCATTAAAACATATTCCAAATGCACAGTGACTTTGAAAAAGTAAGAAACAAAAAAAAATACATCTAAAATTTTTTGAGCATGACAAATTCGTGATGGTACCTGCCCATTGAAACATATTGCAAATGCACAGTGACTTTGAAAAAGTAAGGAAACATAAACAAATTCGATAAACAAATTCGTGATGGTACCTGCCCATTAAAACATATTCCAAATGCACAGTGACTTTGAAAAAGTAAGGAAACAAAAAAAAATACATCTAAAAAATTTTGAGCATGACAAATTCGTGATGGTACCTGCCCATTGAAACATATTGCAAATGCACAGTGACTTTGAAAAAGTAAGGAAACATAAACAAATTCGATAAACAAATTCGTGATGGTACCTGCCCATTAAAACATATTCCAAATGCACAGTGACTTTGAAAAAGTAAGAAACAAAAAAAAATACATCTAAAATTTTTTGAGCATGACAAATTCGTGATGGTACCTGCCCATTGAAACATATTGCAAATGCACAGTGACTTTGAAAAAGTAAGGAAACATAAACAAATTCGATAAACAAATTCGTGATGGTACCTGCCCATTAAAACATATTCCAAATGCACAGTGACTTTGAAAAAGTAAGAAACAAAAAAAAATACATCTAAAATTTTTTGAGCATGACAAATTCGTGATGGTACCTGCCCATTGAAACATATTGCAAATGCACAGTGACTTTGAAAAAGTAAGGAAACATAAACAAATTCGATAAACAAATTCGTGATGGTACCTGCCCATTAAAACATATTCCAAATGCACAGTGACTTTGAAAAAGTAAGAAACAAAAAAAAATACATCTAAAATTTTTTGAGCATGACAAATTCGTGATGGTACCTGCCCATTGAAACATATTGCAAATGCACAGTGACTTTGAAAAAGTAAGGAAACATAAACAAATTCGATAAACAAATTCGTGATGGTACCTGCCCATTAAAACATATTCCAAATGCACAGTGACTTTGAAAAAGTAAGAAACAAAAAAAAATACATCTAAAATTTTTTGAGCATGACAAATTCGTGATGGTACCTGCCCATTGAAACATATTGCAAATGCACAGTGACTTTGAAAAAGTAAGGAAACATAAACAAATTCGATAAACAAATTCGTGATGGTACCTGCCCATTAAAACATATTCCAAATGCACAGTGACTTTGAAAAAGTAAGGAAACAAAAAAAAATACATCTAAAAATTTTGAGCATGACAAATTCTTGATGGTACCTGCCCATTGAAACATATTGCAAATGCACAGTGACTTTGAAAAAGTAAGGAAACATAAACAAATTCGATAAACAAATTCGTGATGGTACCTGCCCATTAAAACATATTCCAAATGCACAGTGACTTTGAAAAAGTAAGAAACAAAAAAAAATACATCTAAAATTTTTTGAGCATGACAAATTCGTGATGGTACCTGCCCATTGAAACATATTGCAAATGCACAGTGACTTTGAAAAAGTAAGGAAACATAAACAAATTCGATAAACAAATTCGTGATGGTACCTGCCCATTAAAACATATTCCAAATGCACAGTGACTTTGAAAAAGTAAGAAACAAAAAAAAATACATCTAAAATTTTTTGAGCATGACAAATTCGTGATGGTACCTGCCCATTGAAACATATTGCAAATGCACAGTGACTTTGAAAAAGTAAGGAAACATAAACAAATTCGATAAACAAATTCGTGATGGTACCTGCCCATTAAAACATATTCCAAATGCACAGTGACTTTGAAAAAGTAAGAAACAAAAAAAAATACATCTAAAATTTTTTGAGCATGACAAATTCGTGATGGTACCTGCCCATTGAAACATATTGCAAATGCACAGTGACTTTGAAAAAGTAAGGAAACATAAACAAATTCGATAAACAAATTCGTGATGGTACCTGCCCATTAAAACATATTCCAAATGCACAGTGACTTTGAAAAAGTAAGGAAACAAAAAAAAATACATCTAAAAATTTTGAGCATGACAAATTCTTGATGGTACCTGCCCATTGAAACATATTGCAAATGCACAGTGACTTTGAAAAAGTAAGGAAACATAAACAAATTCGATAAACAAATTCGTGATGGTACCTGCCCATTAAAACATATTCCAAATGCACAGTGACTTTGAAAAAGTAAGAAACAAAAAAAAATACATCTAAAATTTTTTGAGCATGACAAATTCGTGATGGTACCTGCCCATTGAAACATATTGCAAATGCACAGTGACTTTGAAAAAGTAAGGAAACATAAACAAATTCGATAAACAAATTCGTGATGGTACCTGCCCATTAAAACATATTCCAAATGCACAGTGACTTTGAAAAAGTAAGAAACAAAAAAAAATACATCTAAAATTTTTTGAGCATGACAAATTCGTGATGGTACCTGCCCATTGAAACATATTGCAAATGCACAGTGACTTTGAAAAAGTAAGGAAACATAAACAAATTCGATAAACAAATTCGTGATGGTACCTGCCCATTAAAACATATTCCAAATGCACAGTGACTTTGAAAAAGTAAGGAAACAAAAAAAAATACATCTAAAAAATTTTGAGCATGACAAATTCGTGATGGTACCTGCCCATTGAAACATATTGCAAATGCACAGTGACTTTGAAAAAGTAAGGAAACATAAACAAATTCGATAAACAAATTCGTGATGGTACCTGCCCATTAAAACATATTCCAAATGCACAGTGACTTTGAAAAAGTAAGGAAACATAAACAAATTCGATAAACAAATTCGTGATGGTACCTGCCCATTAAAACATATTCCAAATGCACAGTGACTTTGAAAAAGTAAGAAACAAAAAAAAATACATCTAAAATTTTTTGAGCATGACAAATTCGTGATGGTACCTGCCCATTGAAACATATTGCAAATGCACAGTGACTTTGAAAAAGTAAGGAAACATAAACAAATTCGATAAACAAATTCGTGATGGTACCTGCCCATTAAAACATATTCCAAATGCACAGTGACTTTGAAAAAGTAAGGAAACAAAAAAAAATACATCTAAAAAATTTTGAGCATGACAAATTCGTGATGGTACCTGCCCATTGAAACATATTGCAAATGCACAGTGACTTTGAAAAAGTAAGGAAACATAAACAAATTCGATAAACAAATTCGTGATGGTACCTGCCCATTAAAACATATTCCAAATGCACAGTGACTTTGAAAAAGTAAGGAAACATAAACAAATTCGATAAACAAATTCGTGATGGTACCTGCCCATTAAAACATATTCCAAATGCACAGTGACTTTGAAAAAGTAAGAAACAAAAAAAAATACATCTAAAATTTTTTGAGCATGACAAATTCGTGATGGTACCTGCCCATTGAAACATATTGCAAATGCACAGTGACTTTGAAAAAGTAAGGAAACATAAACAAATTCGATAAACAAATTCGTGATGGTACCTGCCCATTAAAACATATTCCAAATGCACAGTGACTTTGAAAAAGTAAGGAAACAAAAAAAAATACATCTAAAAAATTTTGAGCATGACAAATTCGTGATGGTACCTGCCCATTGAAACATATTGCAAATGCACAGTGACTTTGAAAAAGTAAGGAAACATAAACAAATTCGATAAACAAATTCGTGATGGTACCTGCCCATTAAAACATATTCCAAATGCACAGTGACTTTGAAAAAGTAAGAAACAAAAAAAAATACATCTAAAATTTTTTGAGCATGACAAATTCGTGATGGTACCTGCCCATTGAAACATATTGCAAATGCACAGTGACTTTGAAAAAGTAAGGAAACATAAACAAATTCGATAAACAAATTCGTGATGGTACCTGCCCATTAAAACATATTCCAAATGCACAGTGACTTTGAAAAAGTAAGAAACAAAAAAAAATACATCTAAAATTTTTTGAGCATGACAAATTCGTGATGGTACCTGCCCATTGAAACATATTGCAAATGCACAGTGACTTTGAAAAAGTAAGGAAACATAAACAAATTCGATAAACAAATTCGTGATGGTACCTGCCCATTAAAACATATTCCAAATGCACAGTGACTTTGAAAAAGTAAGAAACAAAAAAAAATACATCTAAAATTTTTTGAGCATGACAAATTCGTGATGGTACCTGCCCATTGAAACATATTGCAAATGCACAGTGACTTTGAAAAAGTAAGGAAACATAAACAAATTCGATAAACAAATTCGTGATGGTACCTGCCCATTAAAACATATTCCAAATGCACAGTGACTTTGAAAAAGTAAGAAACAAAAAAAAATACATCTAAAATTTTTTGAGCATGACAAATTCGTGATGGTACCTGCCCATTGAAACATATTGCAAATGCACAGTGACTTTGAAAAAGTAAGGAAACATAAACAAATTCGATAAACAAATTCGTGATGGTACCTGCCCATTAAAACATATTCCAAATGCACAGTGACTTTGAAAAAGTAAGAAACAAAAAAAAATACATCTAAAATTTTTTGAGCATGACAAATTCGTGATGGTACCTGCCCATTGAAACATATTGCAAATGCACAGTGACTTTGAAAAAGTAAGGAAACATAAACAAATTCGATAAACAAATTCGTGATGGTACCTGCCCATTAAAACATATTCCAAATGCACAGTGACTTTGAAAAAGTAAGGAAACAAAAAAAAATACATCTAAAAAATTTTGAGCATGACAAATTCGTGATGGTACCTGCCCATTGAAACATATTGCAAATGCACAGTGACTTTGAAAAAGTAAGGAAACATAAACAAATTCGATAAACAAATTCGTGATGGTACCTGCCCATTAAAACATATTCCAAATGCACAGTGACTTTGAAAAAGTAAGAAACAAAAAAAAATACATCTAAAATTTTTTGAGCATGACAAATTCGTGATGGTACCTGCCCATTGAAACATATTGCAAATGCACAGTGACTTTGAAAAAGTAAGGAAACATAAACAAATTCGATAAACAAATTCGTGATGGTACCTGCCCATTAAAACATATTCCAAATGCACAGTGACTTTGAAAAAGTAAGAAACTGTCATGTATTGTCATGTTGTGTCTTGTTTCTGTCCTTTCCCTTCACCCTGTCTCCCTCTGCTGGTCGTTATTAGGTTACCTTTTCTCCCCCTCTTTCCCCCAGCTGTTCCTTGTCTCCTCCTAACTACCTCGTCACCCCTTTTTCCACCTGTTCCCTTTTTCCCTCTGATTAGTCCTCTATATCTCTCTCTGTTTTTGTTCCTGTCTTTGTCGGATTCTTGTTTGTGTTATTCATGCCTGAACCAGACTATCGTCATGTTTGCTGCAACCTTGTCCTGTCCTGTCGGAATCTGCCGGTCCATCTGAGCCTACGTTTGTTTTGTTATTAAAGAAGCTCTGTTTACGTTAATTCGCTTTTGGGTCCTCATTCACGCACCGTAACAGAAGAATCCGACCAAGAATGGACCCAGCGACTTCGGATCCTCTCCACTCAGCCGTCGGGATCCAGGGAGCGATGCTAGGCAGACACGAGCAGGAAGTGTCTGCTGCTCGACATGCCGTTGAGACCCTGGCCACCCAAGTCTCCAACCTCACAGAACAGGTTCACCATCTCCGCCTCGATCCACCGGCCACTTCCAGGGCTTTCGAATCTCCGGAGCCCAGAATCAATAACCCGCCGTGTTACTCTGGGGAGCCCACTGAATGCCGCTCGTTCCTCACCCAGTGTGATATTGTGTTTTCTCTCCAGCCCAACACTTACTCCAGGAGCACTGCTCGTGTCGCCTACGTCATATCTCTCCTTATTGGACGGGCTCGTGAGTGGGGCACGGCAATCTGGGAGGCAAGGGCTGAGTGTACTAACCAGTATCAGGACTTTAAGGAGGAGATGATACGGGTTTTTGATCGATCTGTTTTTGGGGAGGAGGCTTCCAGGGCCCTGTCTTCCCTATGTCAAGGCAATCGATCCATAACAGACTACTCTATTGAGTTTCGCACTCTTGCTGTCTCCAGTGGCTGGAACGAGCCGGCCTTGCTCGCTCGTCTTCTGGAGGGTTTCCGCGCAGAGGTAAAGGATGAGATTCTCTCCCGGGAGGTTCCTTCCAGCGTGGATTCCTTGATTGAACTCGCTATTCGCATTGAGCGACGGGTTGATCTTCGTCACCGAGCTCGTGGAAAGGAGCTCGCGCTCTCCGTCGCCTCCCTCTCCGCATCACTACCATCTTCCTCTGCCGGCTCGGGTGCTGAGCCCATGCAGCTGGGAGGTATCCGCATCTCGACTAAGGAGAGGGAACGGAGAATCACCAACCGCCTCTGTCTCTATTGCGGTTCCGCTGGTCATTTTGTCACTTCATGTCCAGTAAAAGGCCAGAGCTCGTCAGTAAGCGGAGGGCTACTGGTGAGCGCTACTACTCCTGTCTCTCCTTCAAGATCCTGCACTACCTTGTCGGTCCATCTACGCTGGACCGGTTCGTCAGCTTCCTGCAGTGCCTTAATAGACTCTGGGGCGGAGGGCTGTTTTATGGACGAGACCTGGGCTCGGGAACATGACATTCCTCTCAGACAGTTAAAGGAGCCCACGGCCTTGTTCGCCCTGGATGGTAGTCCTCTCCCCAGGATTCAGCGTGAGACGCTACCTTTAACCCTCACTGTTTCTGGTAATCATAGTGAAACCATTTCTTTTTTAATTTTTCGTTCACCTTTTACACCTGTTGTTTTGGGCCATCCCTGGCTAGTTTGTCATAATCCTTCCATTAATTGGTCTAGTAATTCTATCCTCTCCTGGAACGTCTCTTGTCATGTGAAATGTTTAATGTCTGCTATCCCTCCTGTTTCCTCTGTCTCTTCTTCACAGGAGGAGCCTGGTGATTTGACAGGGGTGCCGGAGGAATATCACGATCTGCGCACGGTGTTCAGTCGGTCCAGGGCCACCTCTCTTCCTCCACACCGGTCGTATGATTGTAGTATTGATCTCCTTCCGGGAACCACCCCCCCCCGGGGTAGACTATACTCTCTGTCGGCTCCCGAACGTAAGGCTCTCGAAGATTATTTGTCTGTAGCTCTTGACGCCGGTACCATAGTCCCCTCCTCCTCTCCCGCTGGAGCGGGGTTTTTTTTTGTCAAGAAGAAGGACGGGTCTCTGCGCCCCTGCATAGATTATCGAGGGCTGAATGACATAACAGTGAAGAATCGTTATCCGCTTCCTCTTATGTCTTCAGCCTTCGAGATCCTGCAGGGAGCCAGGTTTTTCACTAAGTTGGACCTTCGTAACGCTTACCATCTCGTGCGCATCAGGGAGGGGGACGAGTGGAAGACGGCGTTTAACACTCCGTTAGGGCACTTTGAATACCGGGTTCTTCCTTTCGGCCTCGCTAACGCTCCAGCTGTCTTTCAGGCATTAGTCAATGATGTCCTGAGAGACATGCTGAACATCTTTGTTTTCGTTTACCTTGACGATATCCTGATTTTTTCACCGTCACTCCAGATTCATGTTCAGCACGTTCGACGTGTCCTCCAGCGCCTTTTAGAGAATTGTCTTTTTGTGAAGGCTGAGAAGTGCACTTTTCATGCCTCCTCCGTCACATTTCTCGGTTCTGTTATTTCCGCTGAAGGCATTAAGATGGATCCCGCTAAGGTCCAAGCTGTCATTGATTGGCCCGTCCCTAAGTCACGCGTCGAGCTGCAGCGCTTTCTCGGCTTCGCGAACTTCTATCGTCGTTTCATCCGTAATTTCGGTCAGATGGCAGCTCCTCTCACAGCCCTTACATAAATGTTTCCTGAGCTTTCTTTTATCTCCTGTGAATCTCAAACTAAGTCCACAGCAGGTTAGAACTTAAAGGAACCGAAAATGGGTCAGTAACCGAAAGGTTGGTGGATCGAATCCCCGAGCTGACAAGGTACAAATCTGTCGTTCTGCCCCTGAACAGGGCAGTTAACCCACTGTTCCTAGGCCGTCATTAAAAATAAGAATCTGTTCTTAACTGACTTGCCTAGTTAAATAATGGTAAAATAAATGGTATTTTTGTACCAAGAACGAGATAAGAGCTTTGTTTAGGTGACCAAACTGAACGATAATTTATAGCCAATGCTGTCTGGCTAGGGGATACTCCTCTCTGAAGTAAAGTATTTTCTTTGTGTAAGTTCCTAAGACCTGTGGTTTGTCATGTCGTCTAGGGGGGGGGAATCTTTGTGTAAGTTCCTAAGACCTGTGGTTTGTCATGTCGTCTAGGGGGGGGGGTGGATCTTTGTGTAAGTTCCTAAGACCTGTGGTTTGTCATGTCGTCTAGGGGGGGGTGGATCTTTGTGTAAGTTCCTAAGACCTGTGGTTTGTCATGTCGTCTAGGGGGGGTGGATCTTTGTGTAAGTTCCTAAGACCTGTGGTTTGTCATGTCGTCTAGGGGGGGTGGATCTTTGTGTAAGTTCCTAAGACCTGTGGTTTGTCATGTCGTCTAGGGGGGGTGGATCTTTGTGTAAGTTCCTAAGACCTGTGATTTGTCATGTCGACTAGGGGGGGTGGATCTTTGTGTAAGTTCCTAAGACCTGTGGTTTGTCATGTCGTCTAGGGGGGGGGGGGGGGTGGATCTTTGTGTAAGTTCCTAAGACCTGTGGTTTGTCATGTCGTCTAGGGGGGGGGATCTTTGTGTAAGTTCCTAAGACCTGTGGTTTGTCATGTCGTCTAGGGGGGGTGGATCTTTGTGTAAGTTCCTAAGACCTGTGGTTTGTCATGTCGTCTAGGGGGGGTGGATCTTTGTGTAAGTTCCTAAGACCTGTGGTTTGTCATGTCGACTAGGGGGGGTGGATCTTTGTGTAAGTTCCTAAGACCTGTGGTTTGTCATGTCGTCTAGGGGGGGTGGATCTTTGTGTAAGTTCCTAAGACCTGTGGTTTGTCATGTCGTCTAGGGGGGGTGGATCTTTGTGTAAGTTCCTAAGACCTGTGGTTTGTCATGTCGACTAGGGGGGGTGGATCTTTGTGTAAGTTCCTAAGACCTGTGGTTTGTCATGTCGTCTAGGGGGGGTGGATCTTTGTGTAAGTTCCTAAGACCTGTGGTTTGTCATGTCGACTAGGGGGGGTGGATATTTGTGTAAGTTCCTAAGACCTGTGGTTTGTCATGTCGTCTAGGGGGGGTGGATCTTTGTGTAAGTTCCTAAGACCTGTGGTTTGTCATGTCGACTAAGGGGGGGGGGGATATTTGCTATAAAGGATCTCAGTTGCCATTATGTTGGCACTCTCAACTTTTCATTAGAGATACTGAAATGTTGAAAGTCAAAATGCTATTGCAAAAGCTTAATTATTATTAAAAGTGAAGATTAAGCATAACTCTGACTGGTGTGTGATTTGCTCTCTCATCATTTGGTAATTAAGGAAATTTCCACGACATTTGGCGACGAGGATGGGATGTGAATCTTCACTCGGTGACTGCTCCTGACAACCTAGGTAATCGTGCACAAGGGATCCCTCAAACTTGGGATCTCAGGGAGAACACACTTCGGGAATGGAGCAGATGGACCAACCTAAGATCGGAGAGGCCGCGAGCCGAGTGGATACCACATCCCGAACATAGTAAAAAAAAAAAGAGGTGAGGTGAGCAAACTACACTTGAAGTTGAGTTGGATAAGACTTAGAGCCGTCCTGACACTGAATTGACCATAGTGGGGATAGGTGGGGTCTGTGGGGGTGAGGGGCCAAGATGACTGTGTGTTTCTGTGTGAAACATGAAACTTGGTGAAGCCCTATTGGAAGAAGGACCTCATTCTGTGTGTCTGTGTGATTGTCTAAGTGACCCTCAGTGGTGGTGAATTCCAATTATTTTAAATGTGCTAGCCAGGTATGCCCTGGGTTACTCTGTGTGAGTATTTTGCTTTGTAGGAGCGTTCTGCAGTAGGTTGACTCTGTGTGGGTAACCTTTTTATGTTCTGATGTTATGTGTGGACATCTGACCAGTTCTGTGTGAGCATCTGACCAATCCTGTGTGGGTGATCAGTAAAATTCTGTGTGAGTAAGGAATTCCTGTTGTAACTGTTTTTCTCTCCCTGTGTGTGTGTGTGTGTGTGTGTGTGTGTGAGAGAGAGAGAGAGAGAGAGTGAGATGTGTGTGTGTGTGTGTGTGTGTGTGTGTGTGTGTGTGTGTGTGTGTGTGTGTGTGTGTGTGTGTATGTGTGTGTGTGTGTGTGTGTGTGTGTGTGTGTGTGTGTGTGTGTGACTAAGGAGCCATGGGCGCGCGCGAGCTCAAAGAACCAGGCATTCCGGACCCTCCTACTGGAGCCTTGAAGGTTATGGTAGATAAATGGGGTAGGGATATTCTGGAACAGGTACTACTATGGCATAGAGAGGGTGGTGTGATAAGACAGAGATTGGTAGAGAAGGAAGTTAAACTAGGAAAAAAGGATCAAATTGACTGGGTGAAATTCAGGAAATGGGAAAGGGAAGAAAAGACAGGACACATCTCGGGGAAAACACTGTCAGAATATGGTAGTTCAGACTGAGGAAGGAGAAATAAGGGGAAAGATGAAACAGTGAGAAGGAATAGGATGGATGATGATGACAGAGACCGTCCCCCTCCCTACTGTACTCCCAAAACTCTCTACCCAGTGTTGCCGGACCTACCTCCTCCTCAGCCGCCTCCTGCTGATCCGCTGGATGCAAGACTAGTACAACCTGAAGCCCCACCCCTGTCTCTCCCAACACCACAGTGATTGATCGTCTGGCACGGAGCCTGGCTGAAGTCCTGACAGGGTTCTGGAGTGACTCCGGCCAGTCTCACTGGAGGCACAGTGGGGGGAGCACGCCAGAAGGGTAAAAAAAATCAACAATCCTTTTCTCAAGGCTCCTCCACTCAGCTCCAGTGAGGAAAGTGAGGAAAGTGAGGACGGAGGGGCACCCCAGCTGACTCCCCCGTTGAAGAACCGTCTACGGGCCAGGACGGAGAGGCGTGTCTCTACCCCCTTCCCATACGACCCAACGTCAGACATGTATCATCAATACCCTCTGATGGCCTGTCCCAACCCTCAGCCTCGACCTGATGATGCTAATGCTGCTGCCGCCGCAGCATGGAACCCCATTGTGTATGTCCAGAGGACGTGGAGACATGATGAAATCAAAGACATTGTAGAGGACCTACCAGACCCAAGTAAGGACGCTGTGAAATATTCAGCAGAGATGAGGGTATTGGTGGGTCAGTACAAACCATCTGCTGTTGAGATAGCCCATATCTGTAAAAAGAAACTGGGACTCAGGTGGGCGGATGTACAGGGACAGTTTGATTGCAACTACCTGTGGGCTGAGAATGGCGCATATCAGGACCAGATAACGGCGCTGCTGGCCAGGATTGTGGAGATGTATCCAACTAAGACTGACTGGACTGCTATCAGAGAATGCACTATGAAGAAAGAGGAAACCCTGGAGGCTTTCAGAAAGAGACTTGAGACCTGTTTCAGGCTACACAGTGGTATCAGACCAAACGAACATGCATATGGGGATCTGCTGAAAGACGCACTGGTGAGTGGTCTGACACCGGGCCTGGAGAAAGCTGTAAGGACTACCTGCATAATTTGGGTGACTGAGCCATTAGCAACGGTGGTACAGCACTGCAAGCAAGCTGAGAGACAACAAAGTACTCAGAAGGAAGAAAAAATAAAAGAAGAAAAAGTAAAGACAAAGAAACTACAGGCTGCTCAGATGACGTTTTACAAGGGAGCAGCCCCAGCAGGGACAGGACGAGGGGGTGGAGTGCGCAGGTGCTACAACTGTGGGAAGCCGGGTCATTTTGGTTGCTGACTGCTCTGAGCCAACGAATCCACAGAAGAACAAAGGCAGGGGCGGACCGAGAAGAGGGGCCCGAGAGGAGGGGGCAAGAGGAGGAAGAAAAAGAGCACATGCATGGACAGCCCCATTCCAACAACAGCCGTGGCAGCCACTTCCCAACCAATGGCAGGCCGGGCCACCTCACGGGGTCCAGCAACAGCAACAGTGGGGACCACAAGGAGTCCCTCCAGGCAGAGGACAACCTGGAACCTGGCAGATAGGGCCGCCGGCACAGACGACGCTGTACAATCCAGGACAGGGGGAGGGGGAGGAGTATTGACATGATGAGAAGACAGGGACAGTTGTGCTAAAATCCTCAGAGCAACAAGAGCATTTGTTTTTATAATGTCACACCCTTCCGAGAGTAGAGCCAACAGTGGAGGCTTGCGTCAATAGTGAGTCATTAATATTTATTGTTGATACTGGGGCTGCTATGTCTGTCATTAACTGCAAGGCTAGGATAAAACCTCCCATGTCTAATGAAACAGTCAAAACTGTAGGGGCTTCAGGCCTCCCACTCATAGAGCAGGTAACTATGCCTCTGCCTGTCTCCTTTTGTGAGGAGAAGTGTCAACATCAATTTCTCTACTCTGACCACTGTCCTGTCAATCTGATGGGCAGGGACCTCCTGTGTAAACTTGGCATCAACATAACATGTGGCCGAACCGGTTGAACTGTTATTCATGGGGAAGAGGGGGAAGTTGGGGAGCAATTGATGTTAATGTCTGAGTGTTTTGACTGGTATTATGTATGGGATGTTGATGATGAGGTGCCCAATATTGCTCGTGTTTTCTCAATGGCCAAAACCCATTGGGGCCACGAGGGCAGTTTCTCCTGAGAGTGGTCCCTGAATGCCTATGGGCAAGGGACAAGTATGATTTTGGGAGAATAAAGGGAGCTAAGCCAATGCTAGTCACTCCTAAAGATACCAGGCGCCCATCTAGAGCACAGTATCCACTCAGTAGGGAGGCAATAGCAGGTATTACACCTGTTCATGCATCCTTGTTAGCTAATGGTGCTTTAATTCCCTGTCCAGAATCACCCTGTAACACCCCTATCTTGCCTGTTAGAAAACCTTCAGGTGATTGGAGATTGGTCCAGGACTTAAGGCCTGTGAACGATGCAGTTTTTGCCCGTGCCCCGGTGGTTCCTAATGTTACTACTCTGTTGGGGGCGGTACCACCCACAGCAGAGTGGTTCTCTGTGATTGATTTGATTAATGCATTTTTCAGTATTCCAGTGGCACCAGAAACTTGTTTGTTTTCACATTTCCAGGAAAGCGATTTACTTGGACTATGGCTCCAATGGGATACGTGGAATCCCCCGCTAATTTTTCACCCCCGCTAAAATTTCCCCCGCTAATTTTTCTGGAGGGTTTTATACCCCCTGAGGGCAGCACTCTGATTCAGTATGTGGATGATTTGTTGTTGTGCTCCAGCTCAATGGAAACTTGTGAAACTGATACTCGGGCTCTGTTGATATTTCTCGCTGAGAATGGTCACAAACTTTCAAAGAAGAAGTTACAGTTGGTTTCACAGACAGTGAGGTATTTGGGTTATGACATCTCTCCCAATGGCAGGCAGCTGGGTAAAGAGAGGATACAGGCTATTCTTTCTGTCCCACAGCCGGTTACTAAATGACACATGATGTCATTGACTGGTATGGCAGGGTATTGTAGGGCGTGGTTACCTGACTATGCTGACCTTATTTATGGCCACAAAATGGCTATGAGTGACAAAATTAAGTGGACACCAGAGGGACTGACTGCTCTGAACAGACTGAAACAACTCACGACTACTTCTCCCTGTTTGGGGCTCCCTGACCATTCTAAACCTTTTAACCTCTTTGTTTGTGAGAAAAATGGTTTTATGTCATCTGTTTCAACACAGGAACATGGAGGAAAGCAGCGCCCAGTTGGGTATTATTCCAAACAGCTGGACAGTGTGGCCAGAGGTCTGGTTTGTTGTTTGAGAGCTGTGGCTGCTGCTACTGAAGCAAAATGCACATTTCGAACTGTTTGTAGATGGCTCTGCTCAGCATTCTGAGAAAGGAGAACCATTGGTTGCGTATGTGGTTACTACTGCCTCAACCACACTGGAAAGTGCTAAATTACCCTCCCACCTTTCTGCTCAAGCAGCAGAACTCTTTGCACTCACTAGAGCTTGCATATTAGCTAAAGGCCAGTCTGCTACGATCTATACAGATAGCAGATATGCCTTTGGTGTGGTACATGATTTTGATACTCTGTGGAAACAGCGCGGCTTCCTGACCGCCTCTGTTAAGGCGATCTCTCATTCAAAACTTGTTGATAACTTGCTAAAAGCTATTTTCAAATAAAATCAAATCAAATGTATTTGTCACATACACATGGTTAGCAGTTCCGATAATGCAGTAATAACCAACGAGTAATCTAACTAACAATTCCAAAACTACTACCTTATAGACACAAGTGTAAAGGGATAAAGAATATGTACATAGAGATATATGAATGAGTGATGGTACAGAGCGGCATAGGCAAGATGCAGTAGATGGTATCGAGTACAGTATATACATATGAGATGAGTATGTAAACAAAGTGGCATAGTTTAAAGTGGCTAGTGATACATGTATTACATAAAGATGCAGTAGATTATATAGAGTACAGTATATACGTATACATATGAGATGAATAATGTAGATTATGTAAAAATTATATTAAGTAGCATTGTTTAAAGTGGCTAGTGATATATTTTACATCAATTCCCATCAATTCCCATTATTAAAGTGGCTGGAGTTGAGTCAGTGTGTTGGCAGCAGCCACTCAATGTTAGTGGTGGCTGTTTAACAGTCTGATGGCCTTGAGATAGAAGCTGTTGATAGCGGGGTGAACAGGCAGTGGCTCGGGTGGTTGTTGTCCTTGATGATCTTTATGGCCTTCCTGTGACATCGGGTGTTGTAGGTGTCCTGGAGGGCGGTTGATGCGTTGTGCAGACCTCACTACCCTCTGGAGAGCCTTACGGTTGTGGGCGGAGCAGTTGCCGTACCAGGCGGTGATACAGCCCGACAGGATGCTCTCGATTGTGCATCTGTAGAAGTTTGTGTTCTGCTTCTGAAATTGCTGTTTGTAAGTGCCTTGCTCATGCTAACTCTTCCGACCCTGTCTCCAAAGGTAATGCTATGGCTGACTTGGCAGCTAAGGCAGCAGCTGTCTCCTTGGACGCCCCTGTGTTACAGATGGTTTTACTTCCTGATCATAACCTCTTCTCTCCCACTGATATCTCTGACTTGCAATCCTCTGTAGGTCCTGTTGAGTTGAGGAAGTGGAAACGCCTATGAACATATGACCATGTGCATAAACTCTGGCTGGGCCCGGCTGGGCTACCAGTCTTACCACGTTCATGTTTCCCCTACTTAGCTAAGTTGTCACATGGAAGGGATCATGGTCAGGGGGGAGTTGTTGATTTTGTAAATACATTTTTGTTTGCTGTTTTTTGCTGGTTTTCTGTGTTTGCTGAACAATTTTGTGCAAAATGTGTGATTTGTATGACTAACAACATGGGAAGAGGGATTCCGGATGTCGGCTCATCCGACCACTGAAGGACCATTTGAACACATAATGATGGATTTTATTGAACTCTCTCCTTGTCAAGGTTACAAATATTGTCTGCTGATAGTGGATGCCTTCTCCAAGTGGGTAGAGGCTTTCCCATGTCGACATTCCACTGCTATGGCAGTAGCCAAGAATCTCCTTAGGGAGATCATCCCAAGGTGGGGGTTACCATCTAAATTAACCAGCGACAATGGCTCCCACTTTGTAAACCTGGTGATACAGAGCTTGTCTGAGAGTCTGCAGATAGACCTCAGGACCCATTGTAGCTATAGGCCGCAATCCGGCGGTTTAATTGAACGCGTTAATCAAACCCTAAAATCTTAAATGGTGAAGCTTATGGCAGAGACAGGGCTTTCTTGGGTCACTGTTATCCCCCTGGCTCTGATGTACATGCGAGGGAGGCCACACAGAACCACTGGATTGGCTCCTCATGAGGTTCTGACAGGTAGACCAATGAGGATGATTAATTCTCCCTTCCCACAGAACAAGCTGACACTGATGGGCTGTGACGATGACATGGTAAGTTATTGTACTGCTCTAAACAATGTTCTGAAGGCTATTTTACCCAGGGTGAAAGCGGCTCTACCCCAGCCACTGGTGGGGATCCTGCACAAACTGCAACCAGGTGACTGGGTGGTGGTGAAAGACCTGAGATGAAAGCATTGGAACCAGCAGAGGTGGACTGGACCATACCAGGTGATGCTGATTACCCCCACTGCTGTTCGCGTAGCTGAGAGGTCTACTTGGATCCACGCCAACCACTGCAGGAAGGTGCCATACTGCCCACCAGACCCTGAGGATGGAGGACCAGAGACGCCGGAAGTCACTGACTAGATGGGAGCATCAGGCCCAGACTCTACGCATCATGTTTCTTGCTCTGGTCTTGAGCCTTCTCATTACAGTTGCCATATGGACAGTGACTCAAGGACAACTGGTCCTGGAAAGACAACATGGTACGGTCTCGACTGATAACCGTTCAGTCCCACTGCGGGACTTAAATAACAGCCACTCCAGCTCAAGCCAACAGCAGGCTCAGGACAGGAGTCCAGCAAACAATAGCCGCTCCCATATCGAAAGAAGAAGAAGGTCAATGCATCCACTGGATGAGCATCACAGTAGGAATCACGAGGGAAACACTTGGTGGTCACTGCTTAACTATACAGTAAAGACTGGACTGATGTTAGGAAATACCTCCTGTTATGTATGTAGCTTGTTTCCACATTCAGCGATCTCCCCATTCTTACAGTATTCAGTAGAGATCAGCATTAATGACACTATGTGCACTAGAAGTGCTCTTGTCCAATGAGAACACAGGGGGTCAACCTTCACTAGGTAGAACACTGAGGGATAAATGCATTAATGGTAATTTGTCATCAACAAAATATTTACGGGGGGAATTTGATTGTTCACATTGGTGTAGTAGAATAATCTTAGAACCTAGATCCCGTGTACCAGAACCTATTCAAGTCCAACCCCGGCGAACCCCATTTAGGACCTGTCATTGTCACAACCCAAGCAATATTTCCATACCACAATTGAATGAATCCTATCAGGGAATGTCAACGGGTCAATTATAGTGTTTTCCCAATAGGATGTAGCTGGAAGATGGGAACATGCAGCTCTGGATACCCCATTAGACTGAGGGTGGGACACACCCTTATTGATGCGGAAACTGACGATCGTTCTCCTCATCAATTTGGCTCGGCAACATTTACTGATAATTATTGGATTTGTGGTGATAAAGCTTACCTACCCACAAATTGGACAGGGTGCTGTATTTTTGGTAAACTAAACATATCCCTTGTGGTAATGCATAAAATGAATTCCTATATTCCAAGCAGGTTAAGACTAATTAAGAGGGACATCTCGCAATACAATAATGTCCCTAGTGACTCTCGACGATCCTCGAAATTGTCTGTCCTATAGGTTGTAATGAGACCTGTGTTTAGACACTGGTTCTCTTGTAATTTTTTTATATGTTTTGTTATTTTTACTCAACAAATGTATTATTCTGTATGATTAAACAGGTGCAAGTCTGTATTATGATATAAACATTGTACATTCAGTTTCTGAAGGGTGAATACTTACATTGAAGGGATTTGATTCTTTATTATCTTTCAATTTTGATTATGTATTTTTTATTTTATTATATACTCTACTGTTAGTAAGGTGCCATGTTACTATTCTGATTCTTCAGAAGGGACTGAGTAGTAGTAGTAGTATTTGGATAGAAAAGTATTGGATAGAAAACACTCTAAAGTATCTAAAACTGTTTGAATGATGTCTGTGAGTATAACATAACTCATATGGCAGGCAAAATCCTAAGGAGAAGTCAAAACAGGAAGTGAGAAATCTGAGCTTTGTATGTATTCACCAGAGTCCCCAATGAAATCCCCTTGAGATATTAATGATGTTGCACTAACTAGGGGTTCCACTAGATGTCAACCATCCATAGCAATTTGAATGAGACTTCTACGGTGTTGTGGGAGTGAATGAGAGCAGAATCTATCAGGTGACTGACAGTCAGCCATTTTCTGATCACGCTTATTCCTCATGGTATCCACTTGTGTTCCATTGCTCATGAAGACACGAAGGAATACTCTGGTTGGAACTTTATTGAAACTATATGTTAAAAACATCATAATGATTGATTCTGTACTTAGTTTGAAATGTTTCTTCAACCTGTAATACAAAGTTTTTGTCCGATGTAACGCTGACCAGAATGAGCGTTTGGATTTGTATACCAAACGCGCTAACAAAAGAAGGTGTTTGGACATAAATAATGGACATTATCGAACAAAACAACCATTTATTGTGGACCTGGGATTCCTGGAGTGCTTTCTCATGTAGATCATCAAAGGTAAGGGAATATTTATCATGTAATTTCTTGTTTATGTTAACGCCATCATTGCGGCTATTGTGACGTTTACTTCTGAGCTCCGTCTCAGATTATTGCATGGGTTTCTTTTTCCGTAAAGTTTTTTTGAAATGTGACACAGCGGTTGCATTAAGGAGAGGTATATCTATAATTCCATGTGTATAACTTGTATTCTCATATACATTTATGATGAGTATTTCTGTTGAATGATGTGGATATGCAAAATCACTTGATGTTTTTGGAACTAGTGAATGTAACGCGCCAAAGTAAACTCAGATTTTTATAAAAATGAACTTTATCAAACAAAACATCCTATGAGTGTCATCTGATGAAGATGATCAAAGGTTAGTGATTAAGTTTATCTCTATTTGTGGTTTTTGTGACTCTGGCTGGAAAATCTTTTGCTGGAAAAATGGCTGTGTTTTTCTGTGGCTTGGTGGTGACCTAACATAATCGTTTGTGGTGCTTTTGCTGTAAAGCATATTTGAAATCGGACACTGTGGTGGGATTAACAACAAGATTAGCTTTAAAATGGTATGAGATACATGTAGGTTTGAGGAATTTTAGTTATGAGATTTTTGATGTTTTGAAATTGGCGCCCTGCACGTTCACTGGCTGTTGTCATCATCGGGAGCCATAAGAAGATAACAAAGAAAAAACAGTAAATCAAATACATAGACTTAAACTTAGAATAAACTTTTAAAGAACCAGAACTGGATTCTCCAAATTAACTTTTTACCAAATTACCCAGACCACGCATTCACCATGCAAATTATTCTATGACAGACCACGTATTCACCCTCCCTGCACACTCTAATTGACAAACAAACAAACCAAAACAAAGGCACAGTCTTCTCATGCTTTGTTGATTTCAAAAAAGCATTTGACTCAATTTCGCACGAGGGCAATACAATACTATACAATGTTTTCATTTTTTATAATACAATAGAAAAGTCTACATAGTGTGTGAAAATGACATAAGGAGGTAAGGCAATAAATAGGCCATCGTGGTGAAGTAATTACAATTTAATTACAATTTAGAAAATTAACACTGGAGTGATAGTGGTGCAGATCATGATGTGCAAGTAGAAATACTGGTGTGCAAAGAGCAAAAAAAAAAAAAATATGGGGATGAGGTAGGTAGTTGGTTGGATGGGCTATTTACAGATGGGCTGTGTACAGCTGCAGCAATCGGTAAAATGCTCAGATAGCTGATGCTTAAAGTTAGTGAGGGAGATATAATAGTGATGTTTGCAAATCGTTTCTGTCATTGGCAGCAGAAAACTGGAAGAAAAGGTGGCCAAATCATGTGTTGGCTTTGGGGATGACCAGTGAGATATACCTGCTGGAGCGTGCTTTGGGTGGGTGTTGTTATGGTGTTGTTATGGTGTCCAGTGAGCTGAGATAAGGCGGTGCTTTACCTAGAAAAGATTTATAGATGACCTGGAGCCAGTGGGTCTGGCAATGAATATGTACCGAGGGCCGGAGTAGTGACGCTAGTCTGGCGGGCGGGTGTGGGCAGCGATCAGTTGAAGAGCATACATTTAGTTTTACTAGCGTTTGGAGGCCACGGAAGGAGTGTTTTGTTTGGCATTGAAGCTCGTTTGGAGGTTGTTAACACAGTGTCCAAAGAAGGGCTAGATGTATACAGAATGATGTTGTCTGCATAGAGGTGGACCAAGGAATCACCCACAGCAAGAGCGAAATCGTTGATATATATACAGAGAAAAGAGTCGGGTCCACTTTAGAGAATATGTGTCTCTGGCGCCAGTGCGTTACGGTGCATCACATGCATCACAGTCTGGGTGTGTCACTCCCCACACCGGAACAATGTAGGGCGACTAGGTCAGACAGGTCGGCTGGACAGAGCGCGGCTGGAGCGTATCGAAACCGTCTCCGAAAGGGGCTCCCCCGATAGAGGCAAATCCACATGGGGAGGGAGGAACCGTCCGTCAGAACACCAGCCAAAGGCCGGCCGACAGGGGCCCTCCCAGGTGCAAAACGAATGCAAATTGGTCAGAGGAAATTAAACTGTCTGGACAACAGAAGAGAACCATGGAGACGCAATGTGAACCAAGAGGGGGACTGGACTGGAGAGCTAGCCATCACCGGGGCTAAACAACCACCAATCGGTCTCCAAAGGGACGCCAAAGGAACGGGCACCTTTGTAGGACTACATCAATGGTCATCGATGACCCATTGATGACCCAAACCCACAAGCTGATAGCTGGGATAGAGCACCTGGCCAGGACAGAGCTCAATATCCTCCCACCACCAAGCTGGGAAACATGGATCAATAGTTAGGACAAATCGGCCGCCGAAGGGGCTGATCTAAGCACCAAATTGGTCGCCGGTCTAAAAGGTCCAAAGTAGCATGGTTCCGAGGGGCTCAAGTCCCTCAAAAGTGTCAATTTCTCATTTTCTATCTGGGCTGAGCAGTTTGGCACCACCCCCGTCTCTCTAGGACATGGATCTCTTGTTTTCAAAAACCAGGTTTCTGATTTCGTTCCGGTACCTGTCTGGTCCACCCGCCCCTGAGTGTGTAAACCCCGGACAGGCCAAATTATTGACTTAAGCCCTGTCACTCACAGGGCTTGTGTGTGCTGCGACATCGGGGGTCAAATTCCGGCACATCAAAACTTTAATAACTCAATAACTCCAATCTGGATAGAGTTTTTTTGGACGATAGGGCACAAGACAAGGATTTACATCTAATTAAAACCGTTTTTCTATAAAAACATTTAATAGAAAATCGTGTTTTAAGTTTCTGAAAAAGAAGTGCGGGTTACAGGGCGCATAGAATCCTGTGAACTTTTTCAAACATGGTGTAATTGTTGCCCATCACGAGAGATCGTATGATCCGAAATTTGGGACCTCTAGCCCTTCGGGAAGTATTTTTTATAATTTTTGGTTGAGAAATTGGTTGAAAATATGACAGTCCCCACTTTTTCCTTTCGTGCACCTGGTAATTTGTTCCGGGCACCTGGTAACCCGATTTTCAAAACTATTTTAAATGCACTTAGGGGGCATCCAGACCACTATGCCCGCTATGGGACTACCCCTCTATGGCCCTTCATCAATGGGGGCCGGCCTGAGTGATTTAGGGACTAAACGACTAAGTCTGTTTTCCGTGCACCTGGTAATTTTTGGGGGTTACCTGGACCCTGATTTCAAAACTGTTTTAAATGCACTTAGGGGTCATCCAGACCTCTATGCCCGCTATGGGAGCACCCCACTACTGGGAACAGTCACTGGAGGATGCCAATGGTCAATTTATGGAGGTTTGAAAAAATATACTGAAAAACGAAAGTCCATCTCAGAAATTGCATGTTTGCATGTTGCATGTTTTCCGGGCACCTGGTTATTGAACGGGTTACCAGTTGATGATGGGGGAGGGCTAGGTGTCCATACACGGGTTAGGGAGAACCCATAGGGGGGCCCCACACCAAGGTAACCTGGTAACTCAATCTAAATCAATGACAGTGTCCTCCTTCTCTCTCATTGCACATGTGTACCTGGTGATTGAAGTGGTTACCAAGGGAGCTCCATTTCTCCATGCCTCTGGGCTTACTCTACCATGCCCACCTGCCTGCCCTCTATCTCGGCCTGTCACTTCAGCTCTGTGCACCTGGTAACCCATAACACCCTGGTCATTCAGACCCCCAGGCCTCCATACATTCTCAACCGTGACCAAATGACACAGACAGACTGAAGTGAATTTCAAATAAATTGTATTTATTGATCAGTGAATAATGGATTGATTTGTCAATTAGTAACCGCGCCCTAGAATTCCCTAGAATTTCTAAGCAAACATCTGCAGGCAGGGCTTTCTCCTATAGAGCTTCATTTATATGGAATGGTCTGCCTACCCATGTGAGAGACACAAACTCAGTCTCAACCTTTAAGTCTTTACTGAAGACTGATCTCTTCATTTTTAACGTGGATGGTGCAAAACCACGGTCTTCACATTGGCCATACCACTCAGACACACGTCTGTAGTTATCCAGAAAACACAGTCCTTCATCGGCCTTGCCCTCTGACATAATGCGGAGGATTTCCCGTACTCGGGATAGACTGGTGCAACTATTGTCAATTCCTTTAACTGAAGGGTTTCTACCCGTAATATAGTGCTCATATTGAGTCAAAATTGCATTACTCCAAACCTCAATTCTGGACGGCACCCTGCCGCCTTCATCACTCTCGCTCTCCGTGGAAGTCGCCACAGCGCAGCCTTGCTCCCTCGGTTCCGATCACGGTTCACTACCGACCTGACTGGTTGGCTGCACCGCCGCCGACGCACCCGCCGCCTGCTCACTCTCGCCCCCAGCTGCTGATCCACCACCGCTGACTGCTCACCCTCGTCCACCAGCTGCTGATCCACGGACAACTCATTTTCAAAACATTGCAAAATCACAGGGTTCTCCGGCGGCGGTTCAACACCCTACATACATTTATGCACGATGGCGCAGCCGGTTTGGGTTCCAAAGCTAACGTTTTGGTTAACGTTTTGGTTACTGTTAGCTAGAAGTCTCAAGCCACAGAAGGAACTAACAGTAAATGGACAGGAGTGAGTATGCCAGACCCCCCTAAAAGAGGCTTAGCCCCCCTATCCATCAATCTCTAGTGACGCCTTCAAATGCTTAAGACAAAGATAAAATTGTGACTTACTGTATCAAATGCTTTCTGAAAAGTATTTTAGAGTCATATGATTGAGTGTAGTCTGGCCCAGGAGTGTGAAGGTGAACGGAAATGCTCTGGAGCAACGAACCGCCCTTGCTGTCTCTGCCTGGCCGGTTCCCCTCTTTCCACTGGGATTCTCTGCCTCTAACCCTATTACAGGGGCTGAGTCACTGGCTTACTGGTGCTCTTTCATGCCATCTCCTCAAGTGTCTCTTGACCCCTCCTGTCTCATCCTCCAGTATTTATGCTGCAGCAGTTTATGTGTCGGGGGGCTAGGGTCAGTTTGTTATACCTGGAGTACTGTCTTCTGTCTTATCCGGTGTCCTGTGTGAATTTAAGTATGCTCTCTCTAATTCTCTCTTTCTCTCTTTCTTTCTCTCTCTCGGAGGACCTGAGCCCTAGGACCATGCCTCAGGACTACCTGGCATGATGACTCCTTGCTGTCCCCAGTCCACTTGGCCGTGCTGCTGCTCCAGTTTCAACTGTTTTGCATGCGGCTATGGAATCCTGACCTGTTCACCGGACGTGCTACCTGTCCCAGACCTATTATCTGACCATGCTGGTCATTTATGAAAATCTTGGCCATGTTCTGTTATAATCTCCACCCAGCACAGCCAGAAGAGGACTGGCCAACCCCTCATAGCCTGGTTCCTCTCTAGGTTTCTTCCTAGGTTTTGGCCTTTCTAGGGAGTTTTTCCTAGCCAACATGCTTCAACACCTGCATTGCTTGCTGTTTGGGGTTTTAGGCTGGGTTTCTGTACAGCACTTTGAGATATCAGCTGATGTACGAAGGGCTATATAAATACATTTGATTTGATTTGATTTGACACATATGGTCAGCCACAGTTCCCCGGTCTGTAACCAACCCTTGGTTAAAGTTCAATGTGGCAACACTTCGTCTAATTGTACCGAAGGTCACTTTACTTCCAATGCCGAACTCTGCAAATATCTGGCCCACATACTCACACAGATTACCGTAAGGTTGACCGCAGGATGTGAAAAAGAAGAGTTCTATGTCTGAGGTCATTCCACTCAGATGAGGCCTGATCTGATGGAATCGTTTAAGCCAAGTGTATTCCTCCTGACATAGAACAATTCTGCACTCCCCAAAGCTATAGTTTGTTTTGTGGCTTGCAACGCACATCTGATAACCCCCACTTTCCGGGGTTACTTCAGTAAAATCACTCTCACTGAACATGGTGACTGGGGAATGTCGAGTGCCATTAAATATGGCCAACCGGCTGGACATGAGAGCCGCAAACCTACGCCTGTCAGAGTAGGTGGCTCGGACCTCCAGCCAACTGAGAACTGAAGGAATTGCTTGATTACTTAGCTCAACAAACCGGTTTAACTCCGCAGCGCTGAGCACCTCATCCCTGCAGCGTTTGCGAGATTTTGCCCTGTGCATTGCCTGGCTCTGCCGCGAATCCCTGTCCATCTTCACCAAGCAGAGTAACATCTTTCGAATTCCACTGACCTTAGTTTGCAGACCATTTGGCCGGAACTGAATAAGATAATTCAGGAAACCTCGAACATCGGCTCGGTACATTTTTAACGTGGATGGTGCAAAACCACGGTCGTCACATTGGCCATAGTTATCCAGAAAACACAGTCCTTGTCAATTCGTTTAACTGAAGGGTTTCTACCCGTAATATAGTGCTCATATTGAGTCAAAATTGCATTACTCCAAACCTCAATTCTGGACGGCACGCCGCCGCCTTCATCACTCTCGCTCTCCGTGGAAGTCGCCACAGCACAGCCTTGCTCCCTCGGTTCCGAGCACGGTTCACTACCGACCTGACTGATTGGCTGCACCGCCGCCGACGCACCCGCCGCCTGCTCACTCTCGTCCCCCAGCTGCTGATCCACCACCGTCTCACCTAGCCAACAGGAAATGGAAATGCGCAACGCCAAATGCTAATAGTACTCGATAAAACTCAAACTTTCATTAAAACACACATTCAGGTTACTGAATTAAAACTACACTCGTTGTGAATCTAGCCAACATGTCAGATTTTTTAAATGCTTTTCGGCGAAAGCATGAGAAGCTATTATCTGATAGCATGCAACCCCCCAAAATACCTGAAGGGGACGTAAACAAAAGAATTAGCGTAGCCGGCGCTACACAAAACGCAGAAATAAAATATAAAACATTCATTACCTTTGACGAGCTTCTTTGTTGGCACTCCTATATGTCCCATAAACATCACAATTGGGTATTTTTTTTCGATTAAATCCGTCCATGTATACCCAAAATGTCAATTTATATAGCCCGTCTGATCCAGGAAAAAACTGCTTTCCAAAACGCAACGTCATTTTTTTAAATTAAAAAAGTTGCCTATAAACTTTGACAAAACACTTCAAACTACTTTTGTAACCCAACTTTAGGTATTTGTAAACGTTAATAATCGATCAAATTGACCACGGGCGATCTGTATTCAATAGCAGCTACTCTTGAAATCATGGTCCATATTCTCTCTTCCATAAACTTCCTCCTGTGTACTGGATGACAGGAAGTGCCTATTTCTCATTTCACCAAGGATTAATTTCAACCCAATTGCCAGTACTGGCGACATCGTGTGGAAGCTGTAGGAACTGTAAACTGGCTGCTATCTATTTTCCCTTGCCATAGACATATCAGAGACTGGCGGATGGATACTTTTTGTTTTTTGTGAACAGGTTTTTCTTGGGATTTTCCCTGCTATTCACGTTCCGTTATAGTCACAGACATGATTTAACCCGTTTTAGAAACTTCAGAGTGTTTTCTATCCACACATACTAATCATATGCATATACTATATTCCTGGCATGAGTAGCAGGACGTTGAAATCTTGCGCGATTATTAACAAAATGTTGAAAAAAATCAAGAGAGCTGTAAGAGGATTTATTAACTTGACCATGCTAAAAGAGATATGCAATGTCTGATTGGTTATTGTGACCCATCTACCAAATCACTGCCCTTCAATGTCTGATTGGTTATTGTGACCCATCTACCAATCACTGCCCTTCTTTATGAGGGTTTCCAAAAGCTCCCTGGTCTTTGTTGCTTGAAATTCAATACCTGACTGAGGGCCCTTCCAGATGTTCTATGTATGGGCTACAGAGGTATGGGTAGTTATTCAAAAATAATGTCAACCCCGATTGAGTCATATAACATATTATGTGATTTGTTAAGCCACATTTAACTTGTGAACTAATTTAGACATGCCTTTATAAAAAATCTACATTTTCTTCCACTTTGACATTAGAGTACAACATTTTGAGTTGCTTGTTGACAGAAAAATATAAATTAAATCAATTTCAATCCAACTTTGTAACACAATAAAATGTGGCGAAATCCAAGGGGTATGAATACTTTTGCAAGATCCTTTATGTAGTTGAAATATTATATTTGAGAGGAGAAGAAGGCGCTTGACCAACGTCAGATTAGGTTTAACCCAAAATCATAAAACCCTCTGAAAGGAAAAGGTGCAACCCTTGTTCACGATTACATACTGAATTATTTATTTTCTATTCCTGCTTAAAAACATGACATTCCTTTTGTTTTCTTTCTTGTCTTACAGTGGCAAGAAATGGGACGATGACTGGATCAAGGCCGAGGACCGCGTTTCTCCAGTTTAACCTACTTCATGCACTAATGTCCTCTCCCTTCACATGTATCCCTGTCAATCATAAATGGTTGGTCAAATTCACCCTGATTTAGCACTGAAACATTCATGGAGCGTCACCATGCCAACCATTTGATCTCAATCAGGTTCATGAGAATATGCATTTGTAACAGATGTATATGTGCTCTCCATGCGTTGTGTTTTCTCAAAATAAATCACTTCGGCCAGTGGTCCCAGTTGAGCATTTATTTCTGCTGTTGTTAAATGGGAAACAGCACGTTAGTTGTGCAGGGCTTAACGGTATTGATGGCTGTCGATGGCAACATCTGTAGCATGAAGACAACTGTGTTAGCAGTGGGCTTATGTGACCATTACATCGGCGTTTGCTAGCTAACACACTTATTTACAGCAATCAAATGCCAAGCACATCCCAGAAAGCCCCTCAATCCCTAACAGGTACCATATACCCACACATGTATAAATCAGTAACGTACAGCAAACTTGTACACATTGTAAAATATAAAATATACACACCTTACTGTCATCACCAACCCTGTTACACATTCAGATGTTCTTCATATAAAGTGAGCTACAACACACCTTACTGTCATCACAAACCCTGTTACACATTCAGCTGTTCTTCATATAAAGTGAGCTACAACACACCTTACTGTCATCACCAACCCTGTTACACATTCAGCTGTTCTTCATATAAAGTGAGCTACAACACACTTTACTGTCATCACCAACCCTGTTACACATTCAGATGTTCTTCATATAAAGGGATCTACAACACACCTTACTGTCGACAAAAGTATTGCAACAGTGACACATTTTGTTGTTGTTTTGTTTGCAAGGTCAGACTATCTGCTTTAAATGACCCAATGACTATGAGGTTAAAGGTCAGACTATCAGCTTTAAATGATACAATGACTATGAGGTTAAAGGTCAGACTGTCAGCTTTAAATGATCCAATGACTATGAGGTTAAAGGTCAGACTATCAGCTTTAAATTATACAATGACTATGAGGTTAAAGGTCAGACTGTCAGCTTTAAATGATCCAATTACTATGAGGTTAAAGGTCAGACTGTCAGCTTTAATTTGAGGGTATTTTCATCCATATCTGGTGAACTGGTTATACATTTTGTACAGAGCCCCACATTTTAGGGGACCAAAAGTATTGTGATAAATTCACTTATGTGTATTAAAGTAGTCAGAAGTTGAGTATTCTTTGCTATTCTATTTCTAATTTTTTACCTTCAGTCTATTTCTATAAAGGTACTGGATAATTTCTCTCCAAATGCCACCCTGTTCCCTTGAAAGAGCACTACTTTTGACCAGACGCCGAGGCACATAGTACCATGTTGATATATTAGATATGAGCAGTGGATTGGGCTGATCAACTTTAGTACGTAGTGAATGTCTCAGTAATGAGAAAATAATCATCAGTGATGAAAATGTTGCATTTTGGCCGACTGACCTTGAACTTCACAATTCATATCCAAGTTTATTATAGGACTATAGTCTAGGCTATATATTATAATACATAGGACTATAGGCTAGACTATATATTATAATACATAGGACTATAGGCTAGACTATATATTATAATACACAGGACTACGTGTATATCAACATAGCTTACATACTGTATATATGGATTATATATACAGTATATATATTGCTATTACATATATTACTTTACCTGCATTTTTTATGTTGGATATAGACCTACCCCTGATATAGACCTACCCCTGCTATAGACCTACCCCTGATATAGACCTACCCCTGATATAGACATACCCCTGATATAGACCTACCCCTGATATAGACCTACCCCTGATATAGACCTACCCCTGATATAGACCTACCCCTGCTATAGACCTACCCCTGATATAGACCTACCCCTGATATAGACATACCCCTGATATAGACCTACCCCTGATATAGACCTACCCCTGATATAGACCTACCCCTGATATAGACCTACCCCTGATATAGACCTACCCCTGCTATAGACCTACCCCTGGTATAGACCTACCCCTGATATAGGCCTACCCCTGATATAGGCCTACCCCTGATAAAGACCTACCCCTGATACAGACCTACCCCTGATATAGGCCTACCCCTGATATAGACCTACCCCTGGTATAGACCTACCCCTGGTATAGACCTACCCCTGATATAGACCTACCCCTGATATAGACATACCCCTGATATAGACCTACCCCTGATATAGACCTACCCCTGGTATAGACCTACCCCTGATATAGGCCTACCCCTGATATAGGCCTACCCCTGATATAGACCTACCCCTGATATAGACCTACCCCTGATATAGACCTACCCCTGATATAGGCCTACCCCTGATATAGGCCTACCCCTGATATAGACCTACCCCTGATATAGACCTACCCCTGATATAGACCTACCCCTGATACAGACCTACCCCTGATATAGACCTACCCCTGATATAGGCCTACCCCTGATATAGACCTACCCCTGATATAGACCTACCCCTGATATAGGCCTACCCCTGATATAGGCCTACCCCTGATATAGGCCTACCCTTGATATAGACCTACCCCTGATATAGGCCTACCCTTGATATAGGCCTACCCCTGATATAGACCTACCCCTGATATAGGTCTACCCCTGATATAGGCCTACCCCTGATATAGACCTACCCCTGATAGAGACCTACCCCTGATATAGGCCTACCCCTGATATAGACCTACCCCTGATATAGGCCTACCCCCGAGTCATATTGACATGCAGTGTTCAGCTCATAGAGGCAGACCGTCTATCTGCTTGGTCTCTAGGCTAGTTGTCCATGGTAAATATTCAATGAAGGTGAAAACCAAATAATTTCACAACTTATTTTTTTGAATAGGCAGTGAGAATTAATGTTCATCATTGTTGCTTATCATGAATATGATGTGCCGAGGACCATGGCAATAGAGGTGTGGTTATAAGGCCTTGTGGGTAATGGGTATCGGGGTTGAAAGGCCACATATATATAGACTGTTGAATGGCTATTTTTGAACTTCTAGAAGCGTCAATATCAATGTAACAATGTTAATATAAGCATTTCTATACATTGTTGGATTCTGTATTTTACATTATAGCCGTTAGCATATATATGATTAAATATTATCTGATGTTGGTTGTGTGAGGTGTCTGCATTTGTGCACTGGAGCATCATTATGAGATTAAACAACTGCTTGCTACTTGCCTGTTTGTGTGTGACAAGAACTGAGTAACATGGTGTGACCTGCATGTTGCAAAACTGTAGATAACAGCCCAGCAGATGCTTTGTCCTTGTGTTTGTATGTAACAATATTGAGCACATGGTGTGACTTGCTGTATCTTACAAAGTTGTGATAGGGAGGGGTGGTCATCACGAGGTTTAACTGAGATGGAAAAATACTGAACAACACAATAGCAGGAACTGAGCATCTGTTATAACTAGGCTGCGATACCAGAACAGTAAGGATCTATACATCGACGGAGGGAGGACTCCAAGAAGCGCCAAGAGGCGGGGACTCGCCTGAGCGCCTGCGATAGGCTGGGCAAGTTTAAACCACGCCCAGTCTCTACTGTGATAGGCCAACAGACGGGTTCGCCTATGTCCATCACAGTATAAAGAACACTGTTTACATACATCTTGTCAGTTCTCTGTTCTGCCCTGCGTGGCATTACAGTGAGCCCGTATATACGAAAGTTGCATTTGCCATTTATTACTTAGCTAATAAAAAATACATAGTATACAATCGGTGACTCATTGTTATATTTATCCTGATACCAGATTCGAATTTACGCAACTCTAACAACATACACTTGTTTTCTGCCATGAACCTTTATACACCCCTAGGAAACCTTTGTAAGAGGTCAACTCGGGTCATAGAGTCCCCCCAAAATATATTTTTGTTGTTTTTTGTGGCTCAGTCTTATGGCTTGGCACAAATTATCCTATGCATGAATTAAACATAACTCTGCAATCCCCCTGGTGGCCATGGGGTGCTCAGTAGCACCACCAACAGTTGGCTTTTCCCCCAAACGTTGATGATTTTTATAAAATCAATAATATATTAACATATCCGAACGTTATTTGACATGAAGGTTTAGTAAGGGGTCCTTATTAAATCAAAAGAACACATGTCAAATTTAAATAGTTACGCCGAAAAACACATTTCAAAAAGTGCACTACTCCAGACATTGAATTGACATGTGCTGATGCAGTGCAGCGTGATGTATGTCCTAATGAATGTACACATCATTCTACACATCAATTAGAATGATAATAGCGAAAATATTGATTTAAAAAAAAACGGTTAGGGTTAGTAAAAGAAAACTACAAAATGGCGTCACATTTGTAGTTCACAACTTTTCCGGTTTCTGTAACAAAATTTTATCTGTTACATCAATTATTTAATAGAATACGACAATGTTTACGACATTCAAATGAAAGTAACATTGCGTAAGAATCATTTATGAATAGTTTAAAAATGTTTAAAAATGTAATCAGAAAATTCAGAAACGTAGTCTATTACGTCACGGGCATTGCGACGCACAAAACCAAAACAAACCGACTGAACGACCAAACCGACGACGTGGCCAAACAACACTGAAATATATACGTGCATGTTCACAGTTCTCCCACTATGTCAGGCCTGCCTGCATAACTTTCATTTATTTCATCTAATTTTAGTAATAATATGTTGTTGCTAATAGTATCGATAAGAGTATGTCACTTGCAACCGGCCTGTTCAGGATGGGACAACCCCCATTTCAATAGAAACATTTCCACGTTTGTAGCTTAACACACAAGGCTATTAATTATTCTTCCCAGAAGATGTCATGGGTCATAATTGGGTCAGAATAATAAAATACAATAATCACTTCAATCATTCTGTGTCCATACTTTTGATGATTCATTGCGAGTGCCTGTAGATTCTAGGCAACATTTTTCAACTAACCGGTTTCATCTGCAGCTGATGGGAGTCAGTTCTTGTACAAGTAAAGTAGTCCTCTGGAAAACTACTTGAGAGTCTAGAAGTAACGGGTCAAAGTATTCAGTACTAGTTCAGCATGTGTATGTAACAGTATAAATTTAAACCGTCCCCTCGCCCATACCCGGGCGCGAACCAGGGACCTTCTGCACACATCAACAGTCACCCTCGAAGCATCGTTACCCATCGCTCCACAAAAGCCGCGGCCCTTGCAGAGCAAGGGGAACTACTACTTCAAGGTCTCAGAGCAAGTGACGTCACTGATTGAAACGCTACTTAGCGCCCACGCTAACTAAGCTAGTCGTTTCACATCCGTTACACTCACCCCCCTTTTGACCTTCCTCCTTTTTCAATAGCAACCAGTAATCCGGGTCAACAGCATCAATGTAACAGTACAATTTTAGACCGTCCCCTCGCCCATACCCGGGCGCGAACTAGGGACCTTCTGCACACATCAACAGTCACCCTCGAAGCATCGTTACCCATCGCTCCACAAAAGCCGCGGCCCTTGCAGAGCAAGGGGAACTACTACTTCAAGGTCTCAGAGCAAGTGACGTCACTGATTGAAACGCTATTTAGCGCCCACGCTAACTAAGCTAGCCGTTTCACATCCGTTACACTCACCCCCCTTTTGACCTTCCTCCTTTTTCCGCAGCAACCAGTAATCCGGGTCACGGCACCAATGTAACAGTATAAATTTAAACCGTCCCCTCGCCCATACCCGGGCGCGAACCAGGGACCTTCTGCACACATCAACAGTCACCCTCGAAGCATCGTTACCCATCGCTCCACAAAAGCCGCGGCCCTTGCAGAGCAAGGGGAACTACTACTTCAAGGTCTCAGAGCAAGTGACGTCACTGATTGAAACGCTACTTAGCGCCCACGCTAACTAAGCTAGTCGTTTCACATCCGTTACATGTACATCTCATTCATACGTAAGGAATCGTTGACTTAAAATAGGGTGACCAGACGTCCCAGTTTTCCGTGGCCTGTCCCCGGCTGGAGATGTCCCCGTTTTTAATTGTGCGTTAAAAACTGCAAAGTGAAATAATATTTTACGTGGCAAGAAAGACCGGGCATCAGAGTCAACCGGTTGACGTCTCAATCTTGTTGTGCTTGTTTTGTCCAGCAGAGGGGGTCGCAGCTTCATTCACTCTTCTTCTTCTACTAACTACTTGCTCGCGCCAGTTTTAGATGAAACTGCTGTGGAAAACTCGGCCGGAAGTGTCAAGTGAATCCATAACATCACCACAAACATCTTTTCAAGCCAGGTAAGTTACACTCGTTTGAGATACTAGCTAATGGTGTTCTTTCACAACTTATTTTATAGTTAAATGCTCTGCGTTATATGGTTTTAAATAGGTTATGCTAGCTAATATTAGCTATGTCGACTAAGTTATCTAGCTCGGTTAGCCAGCTGCTGTCATGGTAACGAGGTTAAAAAACGTTCACATGTAAACATTCAGTGGACGGACTATTTTGAAAATATGATTATATGAAATTAATGCACAATTAATTATGTGAATATTTATTTGTATGTTACAATTGTAATGGTTTGGCATTATAAGTAGTGTGAAAATATATTTAGACATTTTCATGGATAACGTTAGCATAATGTTTTCTGCTAGAGAGTGGAGAGGAGGAAGACTGGATAGGAAGAAGAGTGAGATATAGGAGGAAAGGTTCAGATATGATTACAGAGCCTGACAATTTATTATTCCAAACAATGTTTTTGAGATAAAATACAAAATGAGACAAGCAATGGGAATCTGTTAACCAAAGTATTTTATCTAATAGTGTTCTATTTATTAATAAAGATTGGAGGAGGACAAATTAAGGGAGTAAAAAGAGTGAAGAGTGAAACAAAGTCGTGGCATTCTCTGCCGACAACACAAATACCAACTTTGGAGGACTGAATAGGCTGGGGAGGGTCAATGTCCATACCAACCTTGGAGGACTGAATAGGCTGGGGAGGGTCAATGTCCATACCAACCTTGGAGTACTGAATAGGCTGGGGAGGGTCAATGTCCATACCAACCTTGGAGGACTGAATAGGCTGGGGAGGGTCAATGTCCATACCAACCTTGGAGGACTGAATAGGCTGGGGAGGGTCAATGTCCATACCAACCTTGGAGGACTGAATAGGCTGGGGAGGGTCAATGTCCATACCAACCTTGGAGGACTGAATAGGCTGGGGAGGGTCAATGTCCACACCAACCTTGGAGTACTGAATAGGCTGGGGAGGGTCAATGTCCATACCAACCTTGGAGGACTGAATAGGCTGGGGAGGGTCAATGTCCATACCAACCTTGGAGGACTGAATAGGCTGGGGAGGGTCAATGTCCATACCAACCTTGGAGGACTGAATAGGCTTGGGAGGGTCAATGTCCATACCAACCTTGGAGGACTGAATAGGCTGGGGAGGGTCAATGTCCATACCAACCTTGGAGGACTGAATAGGCTGGGGAGGGTCAATGTCCATACCAACCTTGGAGGACTGAATAGGCTGGGGAGGGTCAATGTCCATACCAAAGTTAAAAATGCTCTGCAGCGGGAGGTGATTGGCTGAGGTTGTCCTGCCCACATCATTCATAACACGGCCAGAACAGCTTTGGATGTGATTCCCCTTGATGTTGAGTACCTGCTCACAAAGATATTAGAAAGACTGAAGAGCTTTTGTGAGTTTGTTGGACTTCTGAGAGAGCTAGTTTGTTGGACTTCTGAGAGAGCTAGTTTGTTGGACTTCTGAGAGAGCTAGTTTGTTGGACTTCTGAGAGAGCTAGTTTGTTGGACTTCTGAGAGAGCTAGTTTGTTGGACTTCTGAGAGAGCTAGTTTGTTGGACTTCTGAGAGAGCTAGTTTGTTGGACTTCTGAGAGAGCTAGTTTGTTGGACTTCTGAGAGAGCTAGAGGGAAATGGTGCAATGTCTAAAGAGAGCTTTCTCAAAACCTCCCAATCATTCTTCACTACGGCTGTGAACTACTTGCGGGCATTGGGAAAGCACACAGATAATCTAAAACATGTACTTTGTCTCCTTTTAAAAAGGCAACCTCAGCGTGAAGAGATCCAGACGGTAGCAGCCACACTGCAGGAAAAAGGCCCCCATGTGACCATCAATGAGGATGCATTGTTTGACGAGGTTACTGGCCTGCAAGAGTTCCTAAAGGGGGAGGGATCGCTTGAAGAATGGAAAACATTGGAGACACCGCTTAGTCAGAGATGGAGTTACCCACTTCAAAGAGAACCACATCCCACACACTAACCTGGCTAGATTAGCGTCTGTTGTTCATGTGCTTACCTGGAAGTAATACACCAGTCGAGAGAGTGTTCTCCCAAATGAATGATATATGGACAGCAGCAAGAAATAGGTTCACTGTCAATCTCCCCTGCCAGGAGTTCATGGAGAAGCTGGCCAAAAACAGAGCAATCCTGAAGAAGATACATTCTTCTGAGAAATATACAGATTAGGTTGGTATAAGTGGTAACTACATAATCTCATCAGTCTTATTTCTTTATTATGTTGTTAAGTATTTCACATAGACTATTGTCTGTTTTTTAAAGGTTTCTCACGTTCTCTTCTGCTCTTATTCTACCCAGACTAGCAGGACCACTGAATGGCTGTTCAGATCAGTTCTACCCAGACTAGCAGGACCACTGAATGTCTGTTCAGATCAGTTCTACCCAGACTAGCAGGACCACTGAATGGCTGTTCAGATCAGTTCTACCCAGACTAGCAGGACCACTGATTGGCTGTTCAGATCAGTTCTACCCAGACTAGCAGGACCACTGAATGGCTGTTCAGATCAGTTCTACCCAGACTAGCAGGACCACTGAATGGCTGTTCAGATCAGTTCTGTCTTGTCTATAGTGTTTCTGTAATATAGTTGTTTTCTCTGTCACAGTGGGTCTGTTAGACTAAATACATGAAACCGGAATTATCCCCCTATATTTCATAGATAATAACATGGGATATTTTAATGATATTGTTATTATATATAATATATAATAACAGTGGATATTGTAATGATATATTGACCTCCGACCTGGAAATGTCCCTGGTTTTAATTTCAGAAATCTGGTCACCTTAACTTAAAAGCCCATGACTAATGTACTGATGTAGCTCCATGGGAGGAGTGAAACCCGCAGACACTCGGCTCACCGTGGAATGAGTTGGACACTTGCTCGTGAATGTTTACATTTACTTTGTTTACAAACATTGGAGTAGAACAAAAACATATATTTTGGGATCTGATGGGGTACGGCAGTTGAACTATACTCATGAGGCATTTATAAATGATATTCTTCAAGCATCCATAAGTGGATGTATCAACTGCAGATTGGCCATTTAAAGGGATCGGACCTGGTCATGTGACCGGGCAAAAGCAGTAACAGACGAGCGCCCTTCTCCAATCAGTACCACATGATCACATTGTCAACAAGGAAGAAACATAAACCTTTATTTTCCATAAAATGTTCAAACTATTTTTCCTTAGGAAGGCAGATAAAGCACATCTACAAAACAAATGGAATCACTTTCCACCCAATGCAAACTGCACCCACCCAAACGAACACCGTCAGTCTGGGACAGTTTCCTCGTCATCAGAGCTGTAGTGGATGATGTCATCTAGGTCCTCTTCCAGGAGGTCATCTATGAAGTTATCTTCTAGGAGGGAGGTGTCTTGGCCCATAGCTTTGCTGTATACCAGTTTGACAGAGTCCTGGTGTCCTGCTGACTCTCCTCTGAAGCATGGAGAAGAGACCTCTGTTCCCAGCTTCCTTTAGGACAATTAACTCTTCCTCCTTCAGCCGTCTCAGGAGCATCACCCGGTCAAAGGCTATTTTCTTTGTGAGTAGGTCAGCTGTAAATTCAGAAGAATGCAATGTGGATTTGTAACTTTAATGGCAGTGCGGTCTGTGTTTGAGCAACTGAACAAACACAGATAGCAAAACAGAAACATAGTCATTGTGACACACAAACATACTACTTACTTTGTCCGTGCAGCTCCCAAGGCCACTCAGCTCCCGAGGCCACGCAGCTCCCGAGGCCACTCGGCTCCCAAGGCCACTCAGCTCCCAAGGCCACTCAGCTCCCAAGGCCGTGCAGCTCCCGAGGCCACTCGGCTCCCGAGGCCACTCGGCTCCCGAGGCCATTCGGCTCCCGAGGCCGTGCAGCTCCCGAGGCCACTCAGCTCCCGAGGCCGTGCAGCTCCCGAGGCCACACGGCTCCCGAGGCCACTCGGCTCCCGAGGCCACTCGGCTCCCGAGGCCACTCGGCTCCCGAGGCCACTCGGCTCCCGAGGCCACTCAGCTCCCGAGGCCACTCAGCTCCCGAGGCCACTCAGCTCCCGAGGCCGTGCAGCTCCCGAGGCCACTCGGCTCCCGAGGCCACTCGGCTCCCGAGGCCACTCGGCTCCCGAGGCCACTCAGCTCCCGAGGCCACTCAGCTCCCGAGGCCACTCAGCTCCAGAGGCCGTGCAGCTCCCGAGGCCACTCGGCTCCCGAGGCCACTCAGCTCCCGAGACCGTGCAGCTCCCAAGACCGTGCAGCTCCCAAGACCGTGCAGCTCCCGAGGGGTCATTGGAGTACACCCTCTAAGGGTTAGCGCTCAGGGTCATTGGAGTACGCCCTCTAAGGGTTAGAGCTCAGGGTCATTGGAGTACGCCCTCTAAGGGTTAGCGCTCAGGGTCATTGGAGTACGCCCTCTAAGGGTTATCGCTCAGGGACATTGGAGTACGCCCTCTAAGGGTTAGCTCTCAGGGTCATTGGAGTACGCCCTCTAAGGGTCATTGGAGTACACCCTCTAAGGGTCATTGGAGTACGCCCTCTAAGGGTTAGCTCTCAGGGTCATTGGAGTATGCCCTCTAAGGGTTAGCTCTCAGGGTCATTGGAGTACGCCCTCTAAGGGTTAGCGCTCAGGGTCATTGGAGTACGCCCTCTATGGGTTAGCTCTCAGGGTCATTGGAGTACGCCCTCTAAGGGTCATTGGAGTACACCCTCTAAGGGTCATTGGAGTACGCCCTCTAAGGGTTAGCTCTCAGGGTCATTGGAGTACGCCCTCTAAGGGTTAGCGCTCAGGGTCATTGGAGTACGCCCTCTATGGGTTAGCTCTCAGGGTCATTGGAGTACGCCCTCTAAGGGTCATTGGAGTACGCCCTCTAAGGGTTAGCTCTCAGGGTCATTGGAGTACACCCTCTAAGGGTCATTGGAGTATGCAAGCCTCTCCACTACATCAAGGTGACAGTCCAGGAGAGTTACATTCAGGATTATTTATGTATCCATTTACCTGTATTAGCCCATTGCTGAACTTCCGTTGTCCATTTGTACAGCTCCCAAGACCGTGCAGCTCCCAAGACCGTGCAGCTCCCGAGGGGTCATTGGAGTACACCCTCTAAGGGTTAGCGCTCAGGGTCATTGGAGTACGCCCTCTAAGGGTTAGAGCTCAGGGTCATTGGAGTACGCCCTCTAAGGGTTAGCGCTCAGGGTCATTGGAGTACGCCCTCTAAGGGTTAGCGCTCAGGGTCATTGGAGTACACCGTCTAAGGGTTAGCTCTCAGGGTCATTGGAGTATGCCCTCTAAGGGTTAGCTCTCAGGGTCATTGGAGTACGCCCTCTAAGAGTTAGCTCTCAGGGTCATTGGTGTACGCCCTCTAAGGGTTAGCTGTCAGGGTCATTGGAGTACGCCCTCTAAGGGTCATTGGAGTACGCCCTCTAAGGGTCATTGGAGTACGCCCTCTAAGGGTTAGCGCTCAGGGTCATTGGAGTACGCCCTCTAAGGGTTAGCTCTCAGGGTCATTGGAGTACGCCCTCTAAGGGTTAGCGCTCAGGGTCATTGGAGTACGCCCTCTAAGGGTTATCGCTCAGGGACATTGGAGTACGCCCTCTAAGGGTTAGCTCTCAGGGTCATTGGAGTACGCCCTCTAAGGGTCATTGGAGTACACCCTCTAAGGGTCATTGGAGTACGCCCTCTAAGGGTTAGCTCTCAGGGTCATTGGAGTATGCCCTCTAAGGGTTAGCTCTCAGGGTCATTGGAGTACGCCCTCTAAGGGTTAGCGCTCAGGGTCATTGGAGTACGCCCTCTAAGGGTTAGCTCTCAGGGTCATTGGAGTACGCCCTCTAAGGGTCATTGGAGTACACCCTCTAAGGGTCATTGGAGTACGCCCTCTAAGGGTTAGCTCTCAGGGTCATTGGAGTACGCCCTCTAAGGGTTAGCGCTCAGGGTCATTGGAGTACGCCCTCTATGGGTTAGCTCTCAGGGTCATTGGAGTACGCCCTCTAAGGGTCATTGGAGTACACCCTCTAAGGGTCATTGGAGTACGCCCTCTAAGGGTTAGCTCTCAGGGTCATTGGAGTACACCCTCTAAGGGTCATTGGAGTATGCAAGCCTCTCCACTACATCAAGGTGACAGTCCAGGAGAGTTACATTCAGGATTATTTATGTATCCATTTACCTGTATTAGCCCATTGCTGAACTTCCGTTGTCCATTTGTACAGCTCCCAAGACCGTGCAGCTCCCAAGACCGTGCAGCTCCCGAGGGGTCATTGGAGTACACCCTCTAAGGGTTAGCGCTCAGGGTCATTGGAGTACGCCCTCTAAGGGTTAGAGCTCAGGGTCATTGGAGTACGCCCTCTAAGGGTTAGCGCTCAGGGTCATTGGAGTACGCCCTCTAAGGGTTAGCGCTCAGGGTCATTGGAGTACACTGTCTAAGGGTTAGCTCTCAGGGTCATTGGAGTATGCCCTCTAAGGGTTAGCTCTCAGGGTCATTGGAGTACGCCCTCTAAGAGTTAGCTCTCAGGGTCATTGGTGTACGCCCTCTAAGGGTTAGCTGTCAGGGTCATTGGAGTACGCCCTCTAAGGGTCATTGGAGTACGCCCACTAAGGGTCATTGGAGTACGCCCTCTAAGGGTTAGCGCTCAGGGTCATTGGAGTACGCCCTCTAAGGGTTAGCTCTCAGGGTCATTGGAGTACGCCCTCTAAGGGTTAGCGCTCAGGGTCATTGGAGTACGCCCTCTAAGGGTTATCGCTCAGGGACATTGGAGTACGCCCTCTAAGGGTTAGCTCTCAGGGTCATTGGAGTACGCCCTCTAAGGGTCATTGGAGTACACCCTCTAAGGGTCATTGGAGTACGCCCTCTAAGGGTTAGCTCTCAGGGTCATTGGAGTATGCCCTCTAAGGGTTAGCTCTCAGGGTCATTGGAGTACGCCCTCTAAGGGTTAGCGCTCAGGGTCATTGGAGTACGCCCTCTATGGGTTAGCTCTCAGGGTCATTGGAGTACGCCCTCTAAGGGTCATTGGAGTACACCCTCTAAGGGTCATTGGAGTACGCCCTCTAAGGGTTAGCTCTCAGGGTCATTGGAGTACGCCCTCTAAGGGTTAGCGCTCAGGGTCATTGGAGTACGCCCTCTATGGGTTAGCTCTCAGGGTCATTGGAGTACGCCCTCTAAGGGTCATTGGAGTACACCCTCTAAGGGTCATTGGAGTACGCCCTCTAAGGGTTAGCTCTCAGGGTCATTGGAGTACACCCTCTAAGGGTCATTGGAGTATGCAAGCCTCTCCACTACATCAAGGTGACAGTCCAGGAGAGTTACATTCAGGATTATTTATGTATCCATTTACCTGTATTAGCCCATTGCTGAACTTCCGTTGTCCATTTGTACAGAGTCTCATCTCCTACACTCAAATCACTCTTAAACTTTGAGAGTCTGGGTCTCCTCCTTGATTTTTGCTGTTGTCTGAGAATTATGACAAAAACAAAAACAGAATAATTAATTGTTTTAAAATAAATTAAATGCATAGATATAATACTTCTAAAATAAATGTATTGATCCACACAATACACCTTCAAGTATCTTCTGGACAAAACTCTGTGCAGGTTGTTGTTCTTCCTTCTGTTCTATGTTAACATGTCTGATCCCCCCCAACGGCCTGGATGGTTAACATGTCTGTTCCTCCCCACGGCCTGGATGGTTAACATGTCTTGTTTCGCATACAGTCCACACTGGTTGGGTATAATTTGAGGAACGTAAATATCTCTCCAGCATCATGTTGAGGGGTGGGTATAATTTGAGGAACGTAAATATCTCTCCAGCATCATGTTGAGGGGTGGGTATAATTTGAGGAACGTAAATATCTCTCCAGCATCATGTTGAGGGGTGGGTATAATTTGAGGAACGTAAATACCTCTCCAGCATCATGTTGAGGGGTGGGTATAATTTGAGGAACGTAAATATCTCTCCAGCATCATGTTGAGGGGTGGGTATAATTTGAGGAACGTAAATATCTCTCCAGCATCATGTTGAGGGGTGGGTATAATTTGAGGAATGTAAATACCTCTCCAGCATCATGTTGAGGGGTGGGTATAATTTGAGGAACGTAAATACCTCTCCAGCATCATGTTGAGGGGTGGGTATAATTTGAGGAACGTAAATATCTCTCCAGCATCATGTTGAGGGGTGGGTATAATTTGAGGAACGTAAATATCTCTCCAGCATCATGTTGAGGGGTGGGTATAATTTGAGGAACGTTCCAACAGGAATTCGTTCCAAAAACTTCGTAAATACCAAGGTTGTCAACAAACATCGCATACAGAGTCGTATAACAGTATAATGAGATACCGGGTAGGGAGTGAGCTATGTAATTACATTTTTCACTCACCACGTTTATTCGGACAAATGTCTCTTCATTCTGGTAGCCTCCACCATGTCTCGTTCGTTGGTTTAGTAATTATTTCCGGTGTTCCTGCATTTGCCGGTGAACTCTGTTGCGCCTCAATTAGGGAATCGCTGTGGTTGAAATGTAACTAATGACCGCAAGCCCCAGTATTTTATTAGGTAGGTGGCTTGTACACAATTGTTACCGATGATACTGTATATACTGTAATGAAACAGGCAGGGTCTTGAACCCTCAACCTTCTAGCCCGAGGACCGGCGCGCTATCGACTGTGCCGCAAAAGCTTGCTTCTGCGAGAGGGTCCTATTCTGCGTTTATAAACACAGGGTCCTTACATACACTTACACTACTCCCTCCTTTCAAAGAGCGCGTCCTCGCGCTAGCTTGCGGGTCCACTTCTTACAGGAACGCGCTCACCGGCCAAGCCCACGCACTGTCGTCCGTGCAAGGTCCGATCACTTCCGACACCAATGTAAATGAAACAGGCAGGGAGCAGGTCTCGAACCCTCGACCTTCTAGCCCGAGGTCCGGTGCGCTATCAACTGCTCGTGCGGCAGGGTCGATTACCGCGCTTATATACTTTGACCTATTTCAGGTAACCCCAAGATGCTTGATTCCCTACAACTGCTTTTGAATAACTTTCCAGTCGTTTTGTTTTACAGAACGTCTGTTTATTGGACATATATATTAGTGTCTAATATATATATATTTTTTTAAAGAGCAATGTATGTAAAGCATCCCATCTGTGTTAAGGTTATAGTGTGTGTGTGGTGTTGTTTCTCTTGATGTCCACTAGGTGTCAGCACAGCTTCAATAATGTCACACCAGGATCACAACATGTTTTCATGTGTAACAAATCAAATTGTATTTGTCACATGCGCCGAATACTACATGTTTAGACTTTACAGTGAAATGTTGAAATGAAGCCCTTAACCAACAATTTAGTTGTAAGAAAAATGTGTTAAGTAAAAAATAGGAAATAAAAGTAACAAATAATTAAAGATCAGCAGTAAAATAACAATAGTCAGGATATATACAGGGGGTACCGGTACAGAGTCAATGTGGAGGCTATATACAGGGGGTACTGGTACAGAGTCAATGTGGAGGCTATATACAGGGTATTACGGTACAGAGTCAATGTGGAGACTATATACAGGGGGTACCGGTACAGAGTCAATGTGGAGGCTATATACAGGGGGTACCGGTACAGAGTCAATGTGGAGGCTATATACAGGGTATTACGGTACAGAGTCAATGTGGAGGCTATATACAGGGGGTACCGGTACAGAGTCAATGTGGAGGCTATATACAGGGGGTACCGGTACAGCGTCAATGTGGAGGCTATATACAGGGGGTACCGATACAGAGTCAATGTGGAGACTATATACAGGGGGTACTGGTACAGAGTCAATGTGGAGGCTATATACAGGGGGTACCGGTACAGAGTCAATGTGGAGGCTATATACAGGGTATTAGGGTACAGAGTCAATGTGGAGGCTATATACAGGGGGTACCGGTACAGAGTCAATGTGGAGGCTATATACAGGGGGTACCGGTACAGCGTCAATGTGGAGGCTATATACAGGGGGTACCGATACAGAGTCAATGTGGAGACTATATACAGGGGTACCGGTACAGAGTCAATGTGGAGACTATATACAGGGAGTACCGGTACAGAGTCAAGGTGGAGGCTATATACAGGGGGTACCGGTACAGAGTCAATGTGGAGGCTATATACAGGGGGTACCGGTACAGAGTCAATGTGGAGGCTATATACAGGGGGTACCGGTACAGAGTCAATGTGGAGGCTATATACAGGGGGTACCGGTACAGAGTCAAGGTGGAGGCTATATACATGGGGTACCAGTACAGAGTCAATGTGGAGACTATATACAGGGGGTACCGGTACAGAGTCAATGTGGAGACTATATACAGGGGGTACTGGTACAGAGTCAATGTGGAGGCTATATACAGGTTATTATGGTACAGAGTCAATGTGGAGGCTATATACAGGGGGTACCGGTACAGAGTCAATGTAGAGGCTGTATACAGGGGGTACCGGTACAGAGTCAATGTGGAGGCTATATACAGGGGGTACCGGTACAGAGTCAATGTGGAGGCAATATACAGGGGGTACCGGTACAGAGTCAATGTGGAGGCTATATGCAGGGGGTATTGGTACAGAGTCAATGTGGAGGCTATATACAGGGGGTACCGGTACAGAGTCAATGTGGAGGCTATATACAGTACAGAACAGTATCAATGTGGAGGCTATATACAGGGGGTACTTGTACAGAGTCAATGTGGATACTATATACAGGGGGTACCGGTACAGAGTCAATGTGGATACTATATACAGGGGGTACCGGTACAGAGTCAATGTGGATACTATATACAGGGGGTACCGGTACAGAGTCAATGTGGAGACTATATACAGGTTATTACGGTACAGAGTCAATGTGGAGGCTATATACAGGGGGTACCGGTACAGAGTCAATGTGGAGGCTATATACAGGGGGTACCAGTACAGAGTCAATGTGGAGGCTATATACAGGGCGTACCAGTACAGAGTCAATGTGGAGGCTATATACAGGGGGTACCGGTACAGAGTCAATGTGGAGGCTATATACAGGGGGTATTGGTACAGAGTCACTGTGGAGGCTATATACAGGGGGTACAGGTACAGAGTCAATGTGGAGGCTATATACAGGGGGTACCGGTACAGAGTCAATGTGGAGATTATATACAGGGGGTACCAGTACAGAGTCAATTTGGAGGCTATATACAGGGGGTACCGGTACAGAGTCAGTGTGGAGGCTATATACAGGGGGTACCGGTACAGAGTCTATTTTTTTATTTCACCTTTATTTAACCAGGTAGGCCAGTTGAGAACAAGTTCTCATTTGCAACTGCGACCTGGCCAAGATAAAGCATAGCAGTGTGAACAGACAACAACACAGAGTTACACATGGAGTAAACAATTAACAAGTCAATAACACAGTAGAAAAAAAAGAGAGTCTATATACATTGTGTGCAAAAGGCATGAGGAGGTAGGCGAATAATTACAATTTTGCAGATTAACACTGGAGTGGTAAATGATCAGATGGTCATGTACAGGTAGAGATATTGTTGTGCAAAAGAGCAGAAAAGTAAATGAATATAAACAGTATGGGGATGAGGTAGGTCAAATTGGGTGGGCTATTTACCGATAGACTATGTACAGCTGCAGCGATCGGTTAGCTGCTCAGATAGCAGATGTTTGAAGTTGGTGAGGGAGATAAAAGTCTCCAACTTCAGCGATTTTTGCAATTCGTTCCAGTCACAGGCAGCACAGAACTGGAACGAAAGGCGGCCAAATGAGGTGTTGGCTTAAGGGATGATCAGTGAGATACACCTGCTGGAGCGCGTGGGTGTTGCCATCGTGACCAGTGAACTGAGATAAGGCGGAACTTTACCTAGCATGGACTTGTAGATGACCTGGAGCCAGTGGGTCTGGCGACAAATATGTAGCGAGGGCCAGCCGACTAGAGCATACAGGTCGCAGTGGTGGGTTTTATAAGGTGCTTTAGTAACAAAACGGATGGCACTGTGATAAACTGCATCCAGTTTGCTGAGTAGAGTGTTGGAAGCTATTTTGTAGATGACATCGCCGAAGTCGAGGATCGGTAGGATAGTCAGTTTTACTAGGGTAAGTTTGGCGACGTGAGTGAAGGAGGCTTTGTTGCGGAATAGAAAGCCGACTAGATTTGATTTTAGATTGGAGATGTTTGATATTAGTCTGGAAGGAGAGTTTACAGTCTAGGCAGATACCTAGGTACTTATAGATGTCCACATATTCTAGGTCGGAACCATCCAGGGTGGTGATGCTAGTCGGGCGTGCGGGTGCAGGCAGCGAACGGTTGAAAAGCATGCATTTGGTTTTACTAGCGTTTAAGAGCAGTTGGAGGCCACGGAAGGAGTGTTGTATGGCATTGAAGCTCGTTTGGAGGTTAGATAGCACAGTGTCCAAGGACGGGCCAGAAGTATACAGAATGGTGTCGTCTGCGTAGAGGTGGATCAGGGAATCGCCCGCAGCAAGAGCAACATCATTGATATATACAGAGAAAAGAGTCGGCCCGAGAATTGAACCCTGTGGCACCCCCATAGAGACTGCCAGAGGACCGGACACCATGCCCTCCGATTTGACACACTGAACTCTGTCTGCAAAGTAGTTGGTGAACCAGGCAAGGCAGTCATCAGAAAAACCGAGGCTACTGAGTCTGCCGATAAGAATATGGTGATTGACAGAGTCGAAAGCCTTGGCAAGGTCGATGAAGACGGCTGCACAGTACTGTCTTTTATCGATGGCGGTTATGATATCGTTTAGTATCTTGAGCGTGACTGAGGTGCACCCGTGACCGGCTCGGAAACCAGCTTGCACAGTGGAGAAGGTACGGTGGGATTCGAGATGGTCAGTGACCTGTTTGTTGACTTGGCTTTCGAAGACCTTAGATAGGCAGGGCAGGATGGATATAGGTCTGTAACAGTTTGGGTCCAGGGTGTCTCCCCCTAGCAGGCGGCAACAGTGAGAAACTTATTTCTGGAGAGAGTAATTTTAAAAATTAGTAGTTCGAACTGTTTGGGTATGGACCTGGAAAGTATGGCATTACTTTGCAGGCTATCACTGCAGTAGACTGCAACTCCTCCCCCTTTGGCAGTTCTATCTTGACGGAAAATGTTATAGTTGGGTATGGAAATCTCAGAATTTTTGGTGGCCTTCCTGAGCCAGGATTCAGACACGACAAGGACATCAGGGTTAGCAGAGTGTGCTAAAGCAGTGAGTAAAACAAACTTAGGGAGGAGGCTTCTGATGTTGACATGCATGAAACCAAGGCTTTTTCGATCACAGAAGTCAAAAAATGAGGGTGCCTGGGGACATGCAGGGCCTGGGTTTACCTCCACATCACCCGCGGAACAGAGGAGGAGTAGTATGAGGGTGCGGCTAAAGGCTATCAAAACTGGTCGCCTAGAGCGTTGGGGACAAAGAATAAAAGGAGCAGATTTCTGGGCATGGTAGAATATATTCAGGGCATAATGCGCAGACAGGGGTATGGTGGGGTACGGGTACAGCAGAGGTAAGCCCAGGCACTGGGTGATGATAAGAGAGGTTGTATCTCTGGACATGCTGGTTGTAATGGGTGAGGTCACCACATGTGTGGGAGGTGGGACAAAGGAGGTATCAGGGGTATGAAGAGTGGAACTAGGGGCTCCATTGCAAACTAAAACAATGATAACTAACCTGAACAACAGTATACAAGGCATATTGACATTTGAGAGAGACATACAGCGAGGCATACAGTAATCACAGGTGTTGATTGGGAGAGCTAGCTAAACCAGTAGGTGAGACAACAACAGCTAATCAGCTAGCACTGCAACTGCAGGTAAAATGCCGTTGACTAGGCAGAGAGGGTCGGATTAACTACACACAGAGCCTGAGTGCGGCTGGGGCCCGACAGATAAAATATAAACAAACAGAATGGAGTACCGTGATTAATGGACAGTCCAGCAGGCATCAGCTATGTAGCCAAGTGATCACAGTGTCCAGGGGGCAGCGGTGGATGGGACTGGGAAGCTAGACTGGCGAGTAATATCCAGGCTAAAAAAAACTGGCTGGCTGTGCTGAAGGTAAAAGCCGCTAGCAGTGGCTAACAATGACTAAATAGCTTGTAGCTAGTTAGCTGGTTAGCTTCTGGAGGTTCTTGAATGTGTTCTAAAAATGTTAAAATAATAGCGATTCCGTATCACATTGGGTGAGGCAGGTTACCGGAAGGTATAAACAAATTAAAAATCGAAAAGAGATTGAAAGTAAATATGGGTCCAGTGAGTGGATGGGCTGGCTGAGGATGCGGCGATTCAGACAGTTAGCAGGCCTGTGCTAACAAGCTAACAGTTAGTAGGCCGGGGCTAAACAAGCTAGCAGTTAGCAAGCCGGGTTAGCAAGCAAGCAGATAACAAGGGCTAGAAAGTTAGCCTTTGGGGGACGTCGGGATGGGGGTTAAGTCTGTTTATGCCTCTTCATGCGGTGACATCGATAGACCGGTCGTGGGTCCGGATATTGTAGCCCAGGAGTATGCTTCGGTGGTAGCACAGGAGCTCTAGCCTGGTTAGCTTCAAGCTAAGTGGATGGGAATGCAAGCAAAGAAGTAGACATCCGATGTTGCGGTTAGCTAGTTATGAAGATCCAGATGAAAAAGTTCAGTTTGCGGTGGGAATCCGGGGATAAAAATAATAGGTCTGTTATGCTCTGGTTAGAGTCGCGTTGTTCAAACTGGGGAGAGCTTTCCGAGCTAAAGGTTAGCTGATGACCGCTAGCAATGGTTTGCTGACTGATAGCTGGTAGTTAGCTGGCTAGCTTCAGTTGAGGGGTTCCGGATCCGAAGTAAATATAAATACTTTAGGAAAAAAAGCAGATCCACGCCACATTGGGTGAGGCGGGTTGCAGGAGAGTATTTAGATGTTGAGGTTTAGAAAAATGTTTTAAAAGATTTGCGAAGAAAAATATGTTAAAAAAACGAATATATACACGACAAGACGTCTGACTGCTACGCCATCTTGGATCCAAGTAGAGTCAATGTGGTGGCTATATACAAGGGGTACCAGTACAGAGTCAATGTGGAGCCTATATACAGGGTGTACTGGTACAGAGTCAATGTGGAGGCTGTATACATGGGGTACCAGTACAGAGTCAATGTGGAGGCTATAAACAGGGGGTACGGGTACAGAGTCAATGTGGAGGCTATATACAGGGTATTACGATACAGAGTCAATGTGGAGGCTATATACAGGGGGTACCGGTATAGAGTCAATGTGGAGGCTATATACAGTAAGGGAATACCCCCCTGAAATGGACAAAAATGAATGGCAAATCATTGGCATTGGACAAACCATATACACGATGTCCAATACAACCTAATGTGGTGTTGATTTGTGCAAAGTTGATTGCAAATGCCATATGGCAATTGCCAGTTGTAACACTTCAAAAATCCAACAGGGGGGCGAGTGCGCTCCACCGGGGTTTTTTTTTTATATTGGAAATGTAACCCAAGTCAACATCCAAAAGCTAAATTTTTAAAAAATGATTTTTTTGTCAAAAACTTATCACCCCTTAAAAAATTGCTTTCTGGACCGTTTTTCGAAATTGTTTCGATTTTAAGTCAATTAATCATGTGTAAGAACTGTATGAATATACTTTTGTAAAATGTTATTATCATAATACATTTTTTTTTTAAACTTGTGCATAAGGAATACGATATGATTTCATAGGAAGTCAAAAGTCAAAGTCAAAAGTCAATTTTTTGGGGGCCAAAATTGACTGAACTGATGAACTCGGAATGGCCGGGCAGTGATAGTTGATCATTTTCCATCACTCGTTGTGTTGATTTCATCATGTCCATTTGGTGATGTTTTTTCACTATAGAATCATATTGCAAAAGCACGTGCATTGTTGTGCAACTGGTAACCCAAAAATAAAAATATGGTTATTTCATTATGTCCATTTTTTATGTTTTCTTACTTTTTCAAAGTCACTGTGCATTTGCAATATGTTTTAATGGGTAGGTACCATCACAAATTTGTCATGCTATAAAAATCCTGCAGGAATGTGAAATTGACTGGCCCGATGAACTCGGGATGGCTGGGCAGTGATTCTGGTTCATCTCAATTGCTCGTTAGGGTTGATTTCAGAATGTCCATTTGGTGATGTTTTTTCACTATAGAATCATATTGCAAATGCACGTGCATTGTTGTGCAACTGGTAACCCAAAAATAAAAAAATGGTGATTTCATTATGTCCATTTGTTTATGTTTTCTTACTTTTTCAAAGTCACTGTGCATTTGCAATATGGTTCAATGGGCAGGTACCATCACGAATTTGTCATGCTATAAAAATCCTGCAGGAATGTGAAATTGACTGGCCCGATGAACTCGGGATGGCTTTGCAGTGATTCTGGTTAATCTCAATCGCTCGTTAGGGTAGATTTCAGAATGTCACTTTTGGTGATGGTACCTCACTGTTTAAACATATTGCAAATGGACAAGAGTCAAGTGGACAAGAGTCCATCAGTCAATTAGATATCATTCTGACACCAAACTGATACAAACTGACACCAAACCCACTTTTTCCAAGTCGTTTAGTAGCCAACTATTACATACTTCAGAGCTGGCCCAAAATTCACAACCCCTTCCGTTCAAACCATAAAAAAACCATACAACACGTAGTTACGTTCTAGCTACGGGTCCATTTCTTATGTTATGTGTTGGCCTAGCTAAGGCAACCCCGAATCCCAAGTTTCGGCTCGATAGGTCATTCGGTGTCCGAGAAAAACTCTAATTGGTGCTGAAAATCCACTTTTTTCCATGACTTGCTACGGGGTCCTTGAATGAGCTATCGGACAGAAACATTGGGGTCCGTCTCTATGGGCCGAGCCGGTTTCAATGCACCTAGTCTTGCGTCTCTGAGACTTTTCTAAATGTCGTCATTTTTGTAATGGTCAAAATGAATTGAAGTCATTGCAAATGTACGAGGCTGTTTCTCGGTCCGAGAACCGTTTAGAGCCACCTAATTCACCACGCACTATCGACATGAGGTCTAGAACAGGATTCTAAAGTTTCAGAACTCTAGGTCTGACGGTTCTTTTTTAGCTCGAACAAAGCTAACTATTGCATCCACTTTCTGTCTCTACGCACCCCAATACGTCCCTCCTTCCAAGTTGTGTTTTAGTGTGATTTAGTTTTCCTTTGAAATTTTATGGGAAAAATGACTGATTTACAGTTCATGGGGGTTGCCTAATCACATATATGAAGTTTTGGACAGATCTGACTTTTTTAACCCTTCGAAACAGCCCCTGAGACACCAATTATGGCACTTCCGGTTGGCACAGGAAGCTATAAGTCAACACATATCCTCATTGGGGTATGCTTTTACAGAATCCTGAGTTTTAAGTCTTTACGTTAAGAATTGACTGATTTACACAGGGTTGAATGCACTATGTCTATCAAACTGCAGGCAGGGTATGGATATACACTTTTAGGGTGATTTTAACCACTTCCGGTTGGTCCAGGAAGCTTAGAATCAACACAGGTAGACCTCATAGTGGCCTAATGGACTGTTACCGAAGACAGGTTCATACGGCATTCATAACCCATATAGGCTTCAGGTTGAATTTAGGGGTGCAGGCAATGTATTCCTATGGGGAGAGAAGTCAATGCAAACTGTTTGATGTAAACACCTGGAATTTTTCTTCTCACCCTAACGGTTCTCTCACTGTCACCCAAAAGCAAATGACATTGTGGGGCAGGCTTCATTTTGGGCCTACTTTTCTAATGGTCGCTGCGCCTAGACCGAGCGAGCTACGGTCAAGCGGGATATCTCGTTGAACTCGGCACGGCCTAGGGATTATGGTAATGCCATTGTCTGCTCTCTGTGTCTTTAAGCACCGCACTTTGTCACTCCATCCTTGATGTTTGTGTGTGTGAGAGCTTTTCTTTAACATCTGTTGGGAGAAATTACTGACTTACAGTTTATCGGGGTTGCCTAATCACACATATGAAGTTTTGAAAAGATCTGACCTTTTTAACCCTTGGGAACTGCCACTATGACACCATTTAACCTCTTTGATCTCTAGGGGCGCTATTTCATTTTTGGATAAAAAAACGTTCCCGTTTTAAGCACGATATTTTGTCACGAAAAGATGCTCGACTATGCCTATTCTTGACAGTTTTTGAAAGAAAACACTCTGAAGTTTCAGAATCTGCAAAGATATTGTCTGTAAGTGCCCCAGAACTCATTCTACAGGCGAAACCAAGATGATGCATCAACCAGGAAATGAGCAGAATTTCTGAAGCTCTGTTTTCCATTGTCTCCTTATATGGCTGTGATTGCGCAAGGAATGAGCCTACACTTTCTGTCGTTCCCCCAAGGCGTTAGCAGCATTGTGACGTATTTGTAGGCATATCATTGGAAGATTGACCATAAGAGACTACATTTTCCAAGTGTCCGCCTGGTGTCCCTGCGTCGAAATTGGAGCGTAAAGCCAGGTGCAATTATTTTTCCATTTGAGAGCAAGGAGAAACCAGGCTTCCACGAAGGATATATCATTGAAGAGATATGTGGAAAAACACCTTGAGGATTGATTCTAAACCACGTTTCCCATGTTTCAGTCGATATTATGGAGTTAATTTGGAAAAAAGTTCGCGTTTTGAGGGCTGAATTTTCGTTTTTTTTTTTTTTTTTTTTTTTTTTTGGTAGCCAAATGTGATGTACAAAACGGAGCTATTTCTAATACACAAATAATCTTTTTGGAAAAACTGAGCATCTGCTATCTAACTGAGAGTCTCCTCATTGAAAACATCAGAAGTTCTTCAAAGGTAAGTTATTTTATTTGAAGGCTTTACTTGTTTTTGTGATAGTTGCCTGCTAAATGCTAACGCTAATGCTAATGTTAATGCTACGCTAGCTAGCTACTGTTACACAAATGATTGTTTTCCTATGGTTGAAAAGCATATTTTGAAAATCTGAGATGACAGTGTTGTTAACAAAAGGCTAAGCTTGAGAGATAGCATATTTATTTCATTTCATTTGCGATTTTCATGAATAGTTAACGTTGCGTTATGGTAATGAGCTTAGGTCTATAAATAGAATCCCGGATCCGGTTAAGGCACAGGAAGCTATAAATAAACTCATATCATGATTGAGTAATAAGTCTTTACATTAAGAACTGAGTTATTTACGGAGGGTTTAGTGAGTGTGTGTTATTTCAGAAAATCATAGAAAATCACAGAAATCTCGTAGAGCTCCGCAGCACACTTTAAAAAGATTCGTATGAACACCCTGCAACTAGATCTGTAACTGTTGAAAAAAAAAACGCCTATTTGTGAACATCACCAATTTGTCATTGTACGATTTCTCTTAAATGACGATAGATAAATGGCTGGTTCTTTTTTTATTGACACCGGAGGCTCCTTGACTTTGACGTGAAGTGGAAAAATTATTTCTCTATTTCCATTTTGGACCTTTAATCCCAGAAAAATGGCCATAACTCAAAAACCGTTGAGGCCTAGACGCCATCTTGTTCGGGGCCAACTGCCCATTATGCCAAACCTACGCTCACCAAGTTTCGGCTTCGAAATATTTTCCGTTTTCGAGATAAGGCCCCGTCGTGATTCGTGATGTTTAGTACAATTGCCATATGATTCCTTATGCCCTCTTGTGGGAATTTCCGGGATAGCGGAAAAATTAACCAACATTTTTTATTTTTTAAAACGGAAACCGAATGTCCGACAAAGTTCATTTGATGACTTCCCGGTAGGTCCGGCCTTACCGCTTGGCCCGACGCCGACCGCGAATTTTACAAACGTTTTCGGACGTCTAGTAAGGGACCGTACATTTGCAATATGGACTTTCTCACCAACCATACACGAAATGTCAAAATGTTCCCTTAATTAAGTATGACAGACCAGCTAGATCAACTGTCTCTATTATATTATGACAGACCAGCTAGATTTACTCTCTCGATTATTTTATGACAGACCATCTAGATCTATTGTCTCTATAATATCATGCCAGACCAGCTAGATCTATTGTCTCTAATATTTTACAACAGATCAGTAGGATCTACTGTCTCTATTATATTATGACAGACCAAGTAGATCCATTGTCTCTGTTACATTATGACAGACCAACTAGATGATCTCCTGTCTATGTTATATTATGTCAGAACAGCTAGAGTCACTGTCTCTATTATATTATGACAGAACAGCTAGATCTACTGTTTCTATTATATTATGACAGACCAGTTAGATCTACTGTCTCTATTATTTTATGACAGACCAAGTAGATCCATTGTCTCTGTTACATTATGACAGACCAACTAGATGATCTCCTGTCTATGTTATATTATGTCAGAACAGCTAGATTCACTGTCTCTATTATATTATGACAGAACAGCTAGATCTACTGTTTCTATTATATTATGACAGACCAGCTAGATCTACTGTCTCTATTATTTTATGACAGACCAGCTAGATCTACTGTCTCTATTATATTATGACAGACCAGAGAGATCTATTGTCTCTATTATATTATGACAGACCAGCTAGATCTAATGTCTCTATTATGTTATGACAGACCATTTACATCTACTGTATCTATTATATTATGACAGACCAGCTAGATCTATTTTCTCTATTATATTATGACAGACCAGCTAAATCTACTGTCTCTATTGTATTATGACAGGCCAGCTAGATCTACTGACTCTATTGTATTGTGACACACCAGCTAGATCTACTGTCTCTATTATATTATGACAGACCCGCTAGATCTACTGTCTCTATTATATTAAGACAGACCAGCTAGATCTACTGTCTCTATTAAATTATGATAGACCAGCTAGATCTACTGTCTCTATTATATTATGACAGACAATTTAGATCTTTTGTCTCTATTATATTGTGACAGACCAGCTAGATCCATTGTCTCTATTATAATATGACAGACCAGCTAGATCTAATGTCTCTATTATGTTATGACAGACCAGCTAGATCTTCTGTCTCTATTATATTATGACAGAACAGCTAGGTCTACTGTCTCTATTATATTATGAAAGTCCAGCTAGATCTACTGTCTCGATTATATTATGACAGACCAGCTAGATCTGCTGTCTCTATTGTGTTATGAATGACAGGCTAGATCCACTGTCTCTAATATATTGTGACAGACCAGCTAGATCTTCTGTCTCTATTATATTATGACAGACCAGCTAGACCTACTGTCTCTGTTTTATTATGAGAGACCAGCTAGATCTATTTTCTCTATTATATTATGACAGACCAGCTAGATCTACTGTCTCTATTGTATTATGACAGACCAGCTAGATCTACTGACTTTATTGTATTGTGACAGACCAGCTAGATCTATTGTCTCTATTATATTATGACAGACCAGCTAGATCTACTGTCTCTATTATATTATGACAGACCAGCTAGATGTTTTGGCTCTAATATATTGTGACAGACCAGCTAGATGATCTCCTGTCTATGTTATATTATGTCAGAACAGCTAGATTCACTGTCTCTATTATATTATGACAGAACAGCTAGATCTACTGTTTCTATTATATTATGACAGACCAGCTAGATCTACTGTCTCTATTATTCTATGACAGACCAAGTAGATCCATTGTCTCTGTTACATTATGACAGACCAACTAGATGATCTCCTGTCTATGTTATATTATGTCAGAACAGCTAGATTCACTGTCTCTATTATATTATGACAGAACAGCTAGATCTACTGTTTCTATTATATTATGACAGACCAGCTAGATCTACTGTCTCTATTATTTTATGACAGACCAAGTAGATCCATTGTCTCTGTTACATTATGACAGACCAACTAGATGATCTCCTGTCTATGTTATATTATGTCAGAACAGCTAGATTCACTGTCTCTATCATATTATGACAGAACAGCTAGATCTACTGTTTCTATTATATTATGACAGACCAGCTAGATCTACTGTCTCTATTATTTTATGACAGACCAGCTAGATCTACTGTCTCTATTATATTATGACAGACCAGAGAGATCTATTGTCTCTATTATATTATGACAGACCAGCTAGATCTAATGTCTCTATTATGTTATGACAGACCATTTACATCTACTGTATCTATTATATTATGACAGACCAGCTAGATCTATTTTCTCTATTATGTTATGACAGACCAGCTAAATCTACTGTCTCTATTGTATTATGACAGGCCAGCTAGATCTACTGACTCTATTGTCTTGTGACAGACCAGCGAGATCTATTGTCTCTATTATATTATGACAGACCAGCTAGATCTAATGTCTCTATTATGTTATGACAGACCATTTACATCTACTGTATCTATTATATTATGACATACCAGCTAGATCTATTTTCTCTATTTTATTATGACAGACCAGCTAAATCTACTGTCTCTATTGTATTATGACAGGCCAGCTGGATCTACTGACTCTATTGTATTGTGACAAACCCGCTAGATCTACTGTCTCTATTATATTATGACAGACCAGCTAGATCTACTGTCTCTATTAAATTATGATAGACCAACTAGATCTACTGTTGCTATTATATTATGACAGACCAGCTAGATCTACTGTCTCTATTATATTATGACAGACCAGCTAGATGTTTTGTCTCTATTATATTATGACAGACCAGCTATACCTACTGTCTCTGTTTTATTATGACAGACCAGCTCGATCTATTGTCTCTATTATATTATGACAGACCAGCTAGATCTTCTGTCTCTATTATATTATGACAGACCAGCTATACCTACTGTCTCTGTTTTATTATGACAGACCAGCTCGATCTATTGTCTCTATTATATTATGACAGACCAGCTAGATCTACTGTCTCTATTATATTATGACAGACCAGCTAGATCTACTGTCTCTCTTATGTTATGACAGACCATTTACATCTACTGTATCTATTATATTATGACAGACCAGCTAGATCTATTTTCTCTATTATGTTATGACAGACCAGCTAAATCTACTGTCTCTATTGTATTATGACAGGCCAGCTAGATCTACTGACTCTATTGTATTGTGACAGACCAGCGAGATCTATTGGCTCTATTATATTATGACAGACCAGCTAGATCTAATGTCTCTATTATGTTATGACAGACCATTTACATCTACTGTATCTATTATATTATGACAGACCAGCTAGATCTATTTTCTCTATTATATTATGACAGACCAGCTAAATCTACTGTCTCTATTGTATTATGACAGGCCAGCTAGATCTACTGACTCTATTGTATTGTGACACACCAGCTAGATCTACTGTCTCTATTATATTATGACAGACCCGCTAGATCTACTGTCTCTATTATATTAAGACAGACCAGCTAGATCTACTGTCTCTATTAAATTATGATAGACCAGCTAGATCTACTGTCTCTATTATATTATGACAGACAATTTAGATCTTTTGTCTCTATTATATTGTGACAGACCAGCTAGATCCATTGTCTCTATTATAATATGACAGACCAGCTAGATCTAATGTCTCTATTATGTTATGACAGACCAGCTAGACCTTCTGTCTCTATTATATTATGACAGAACAGCTAGGTCTACTGTCTCTATTATATTATGAAAGTCCAGCTAGATCTACTGTCTCGATTATATTATGACAGACCAGCTAGATCTGCTGTCTCTATTGTGTTATGAATGACAGGCTAGATCCACTTTTTTTCTAATATATTGTGACAGACCAGCTAGATCTTCTGTCTCTATTATATTATGACAGACCAGCTAGACCTACTGTCTCTGTTTTATTATGAGAGACCAGCTAGATCTATTTTCTCTATTATATTATGACAGACCAGCTAGATCTACTGTCTCTATTGTATTATGACAGACCAGCTAGATCTACTGACTTTATTGTATTGTGACAGACCAGCTAGATCTATTGTCTCTATTATATTATGACAGACCAGCTAGATCTACTGTCTCTATTATATTATGACAGACCAGCTAGATGTTTTGGCTCTAATATATTGTGACAGACCAGCTAGATCTTCTGTATCTATTATATTATGACAGACCAGCTAGACCTACTGTCTCTGTTTTATTATGACAGACCAGCTCGATCTATTGTCTCTATTATATTATGACAGACCCTCTAGATCTACTGTCTCTATTATATTATGACAGACCAGCTAGATCTACTGTCTCTATTGTATTGTGACAGACCAGCTAGATCTACTTTCTCTATTATATTATGACAGACCAGCTAGATCTACTGTCTCTATTGTACTATGACAGACCAGCTAGATCTACTGACTCTATTGTATTGTGACAGACCAGCTAGATCTACTTTCTCTATTATATTATGACAAACCCGCTAGATCTACTGTCTCTATTATATTATGACAGACCAGCTAGATCTACTGTCTCTATTAAATTATGATAGACCAGCTAGATCTACTGTCTCAATTATATTTTGACAGACCAGCTAGATCTACTGTCTCTATTATATTATGACACACCAAGTAGATCTACTGTCTCTATTATATTATGACGGACAAGCTAGATCTACTGTCTCTATTATACTATGACAGACCAGCTAGATCTTCTGTCTCTATTATATTATGACAGAACAGCTAGGTCTACTGTCTCTATTATATTATGAAAGTCCAGCTAGATCTACTTTCTCTATTATATTATGACAAACCCGCTAGATCTACTGTCTCTATTATATTATGACAGACCAGCTAGATCTACTGTCTCTATTAAATTATGATAGACCAGCTAGATCTACTGTCTCAATTATATTTTGACAGACCAGCTAGATCTACTGTCTCTATTATATTATGACACACCAAGTAGATCTACTGTCTCTATTATATTATGACGGACAAGCTAGATCTACTGTCTCTATTATATTATGACAGACCAGCTAGATCTGCTGTCTCTATTGTGTTAAGAATAACAAGCTAGATCTACTGTCTCTATTATATTATGACAGACCAGCTAGATCTACTGTCTCTATTATATTATGACAGACCAGCTAGATGTTTTGTCTCTAATATATTGTGACAGACCTGCTAGATCTTCTGTCTCTATTATATTATGACAGACCAGCTAGACCTACTGTCTCTGTTTTATTGTGACAGACCAGCTAGATCTTCTGTCTCTATTATATTATGACAGACCAGCTAGACCTACTGTCTCTGTTTTATTATGACAGACCAGCTCGATCTATTGTCTCTATTATATTATGACAGACCAGCTAGATCTACTGTCTCTATTATATTATGACAGACCAGCTAGATCTACTGTCTCTATTATATTATGACAGACCAGCTAGATCTACTGTCTCTATTAAATTATGATAGACCAGCTGGATATATTGTCTCTATTTTATTATGATGGACCAGCTAGATCTACTGTCTCTATTATATTATGACAGACCAGCTAGATCTACTGTCTCTATTATATTATGACAGACCAGCGAGATATATTGTCTCTATTATATTATGAAAGACCAGCTAGATCTAATGTCTCTATTATGTTATGACAGACCATTTACATCTACTGTATCTATTATATTATGACAGACCAGCTAGATCTATTTTCTCTATTATATTATGACAGACCATTTAGATCTTTTGTCTCTATTATATTGTGACAGACCAGCTAGATCCATTGTCTCTGTTACATTATGACAGACCAACTAGATCTCCTGTCTCTATTATATTATGACAGACCAGCTAGATCTACTGTCTCTATTAAATTGTGATAGACCAGCTGGATATTTTGTCTCTATTTTATTATGATAGACCAGCTAGATCTACTGTCTCTATTATATTATTACAGACCAGCTAGATCTACTGTCTCTATTAAATTATGATAGACCAGCTGGATCTACTGTGTCTATTATATTATGACAGACCAGCTAGATCTAATGTCTCTATTATATTATGACAGACCAGCTAGATGTTTTCTCTCTATTATATTGTGACAGACCAGCTAGATCTACTGTCTCTATTATATTATGACAGAACAGCTAGATCTACTGTTTCTATTATATTATGACAGACCAGCTAGATCTACTGTCTCTATTATTTTATGACAGACCAAGTAGATCCATTGTCTCTGTTACATTATGACAGACCAACTAGATGATCTCCTGTCTATGTTATATTATGTCAGAACAGCTAGATTCACTGTCTCTATTATATTATGACAGAACAGCTAGATCTACTGTTTCTATTATATTATGACAGACCAGCTAGATCTACTGTCTCTATTATTTTATGACAGACCAAGTAGATCCATTGTCTCTGTTACATTATGACAGACCAACTAGATGATCTCCTGTCTATGTTATATTATGTCAGAACAGCTAGATTCACTGTCTCTATTATATTATGACAGACCAGCTAGATCTACTGTCTCTATTAAATTATGACAGACCAGAGAGATCTATTGTCTCTATTATATTATGACAGACCAGCTAGATCTAATGTCTCTATTATGTTATGACAGACCATTTACATCTACTGTATCTATTATATTATGACAGACCAGCTAGATCTATTTTCTCTATTATGTTATGACAGACCAGCTAAATCTACTGTCTCTATTGTATTATGACAGGCCAGCTAGATCTACTGACTCTATTGTATTGTGACAGACCAGCGAGATCTATTGTCTCTATTATATTATGACAGACCAGCTAGATCTAATGTCTCTATTATGTTATGACAGACCATTTACATCTACTGTATCTATTATATTATGACAGACCAGCTAGATCTATTTTCTCTATTTTATTATGACAGACCAGCTAAATCTACTGTCTCTATTGTATTATGACAGGCCAGCTGGATCTACTGACTCTATTGTATTGTGACAAACCCGCTAGATCTACTGTCTCTATTATATTATGACAGACCAGCTAGATCTACTGTCTCTATTAAATTATGATAGACCAACTAGATCTACTGTTGCTATTATATTATGACAGACCAGCTAGATCTACTGTCTCTATTATATTATGACAGACCAGCTAGATGTTTTGTCTCTATTATATTATGACAGACCAGCTATACCTACTGTCTCTGTTTTATTATGACAGACCAGCTCGATCTATTGTCTCTATTATATTATGACAGACCAGCTAGATCTTCTGTCTCTATTAAATTATGACAGACCAGCTATACCTACTGTCTCTGTTTTATTATGACAGACCAGCTCGATCTATTGTCTCTATTATATTATGACAGACCAGCTAGATCTACTGTCTCTATTATATTATGACAGACCAGCTAGATCTACTGTCTCTATTTTATTATGATGGACCAGCTAGATCTACTGTCTCTATTATCTTATGACAGACCAGCTAGATCTACTGTCTCTATTATATTATGACAGACCAGCGAGATCTATTGTCTCTATTATATTATGACAGACCAGCTAGATCTAATGTCTCTCTTATGTTATGACAGACCATTTACATCTACTGTATCTATTATATTATGACAGACCAGCTAGATCTATTTTCTCTATTATGTTATGACAGACCAGCTAAATCTACTGTCTCTATTGTATTATGACAGGCCAGCTAGATCTACTGACTCTATTGTATTGTGACAGACCAGCGAGATCTATTGTCTCTATTATATTATGACAGACCAGCTAGATCTAATGTCTCTATTATGTTATGACAGACCATTTACATCTACTGTATCTATTATATTATGACAGACCAGCTAGATCTATTTTCTCTATTATATTATGACAGACCAGCTAGATCTATTTTCTCTATTATATTATGACAGACCAGCTAAATCTACTGTCTCTATTGTATTATGACAGGCCAGCTAGATCTACTGACTCTATTGTATTGTGACACACCAGCTAGATCTACTGTCTCTATTATATTATGACAGACCCGCTAGATCTACTGTCTCTATTATATTATGACAGACCAGCTAGATCTACTGTCTCTATTAAATTATGATAGACCAGCTAGATCTACTGTCTCTATTATATTATGACAGACAATTTAGATCTTTTGTCTCTATTATATTGTGACAGACCAGCTAGATCCATTGTCTCTATTATAATATGACAGACCAGCTAGATCTAATGTCTCTATTATGTTATGACAGACCAGCTAGATCTACTGTCTCTATTGTATTGTGACAGACCAGCTAGATCTACTGTATCTATTATATTATGACAGACCAGCTAGATCTATTTTCTCTATTATATTATGACAGACCAGCTAGATCTACTGTCTCTATTGTATTGTGACAGACCAGCTAGATCTACTTTCTCTATTATATTATGACAGACCAGCTAGATCTACTGTCTCTATTGTACTATGACAGACCAGCTAGATCTACTGACTCTATTGTATTGTGACAGACCAGCTAGATCTACTTTCTCTATTATATTATGACAAACCCGCTAGATCTACTGTCTCTATTATATTATGACAGACCAGCTAGATCTACTGTCTCTATTAAATTATGATAGACCAGCTAGATCTACTGTCTCAATTATATTTTGACAGACCAGCTAGATCTACTGTCTCTATTATATTATGACACACCAAGTAGATCTACTGTCTCTATTATATTATGACGGACAAGCTAGATCTACTGTCTCTATTATACTATGACAGACCAGCTAGATCTTCTGTCTCTATTATATTATGACAGAACAGCTAGGTCTACTGTCTCTATTATATTATGAAAGTCCAGCTAGATCTACTTTCTCTATTATATTATGACAAACCCGCTAGATCTACTGTCTCTATTATATTATGACAGACCAGCTAGATCTACTGTCTCTATTAAATTATGATAGACCAGCTAGATCTACTGTCTCAATTATATTTTGACAGACCAGCTAGATCTACTGTCTCTATTATATTATGACACACCAAGTAGATCTACTGTCTCTATTATATTATGACGGACAAGCTAGATCTACTGTCTCTATTATATTATGACAGACCAGCTAGATCTGCTGTCTCTATTGTGTTAAGAATAACAAGCTAGATCTACTGTCTCTATTATATTATGACAGACCAGCTAGATCTACTGTCTCTATTATATTATGACAGACCAGCTAGATGTTTTGTCTCTAATATATTGTGACAGACCTGCTAGATCTTCTGTCTCTATTATATTATGACAGACCAGCTAGACCTACTGTCTCTGTTTTATTGTGACAGACCAGCTAGATCTTCTGTCTCTATTATATTATGACAGACCAGCTAGACCTACTGTCTCTGTTTTATTATGACAGACCAGCTCGATCTATTGTCTCTATTATATTATGACAGACCAGCTAGATCTACTGTCTCTATTATATTATGACAGACCAGCTAGATCTACTGTCTCTATTATATTATGACAGACCAGCTAGATCTACTGTCTCTATTAAATTATGATAGACCAGCTGGATATATTGTCTCTATTTTATTATGATGGACCAGCTAGATCTACTGTCTCTATTATATTATGACAGACCAGCTAGATCTACTGTCTCTATTATATTATGACAGACCAGCGAGATATATTGTCTCTATTATATTATGAAAGACCAGCTAGATCTAATGTCTCTATTATGTTATGACAGACCATTTACATCTACTGTATCTATTATATTATGACAGACCAGCTAGATCTATTTTCTCTATTATATTATGACAGACCATTTAGATCTTTTGTCTCTATTATATTGTGACAGACCAGCTAGATCCATTGTCTCTGTTACATTATGACAGACCAACTAGATCTCCTGTCTCTATTATATTATGACAGACCAGCTAGATCTACTGTCTCTATTAAATTGTGATAGACCAGCTGGATATTTTGTCTCTATTTTATTATGATAGACCAGCTAGATCTACTGTCTCTATTATATTATTACAGACCAGCTAGATCTACTGTCTCTATTAAATTATGATAGACCAGCTGGATCTACTGTGTCTATTATATTATGACAGACCAGCTAGATCTAATGTCTCTATTATATTATGACAGACCAGCTAGATGTTTTCTCTCTATTATATTGTGACAGACCAGCTAGATCCACTGTCTCTATTATATTATGACAGAACAGCTAGATCTACTGTTTCTATTATATTATGACAGACCAGCTAGATCTACTGTCTCTATTATTTTATGACAGACCAAGTAGATCCATTGTCTCTGTTACATTATGACAGACCAACTAGATGATCTCCTGTCTATGTTATATTATGTCAGAACAGCTAGATTCACTGTCTCTATTATATTATGACAGAACAGCTAGATCTACTGTTTCTATTATATTATGACAGACCAGCTAGATCTACTGTCTCTATTATTTTATGACAGACCAAGTAGATCCATTGTCTCTGTTACATTATGACAGACCAACTAGATGATCTCCTGTCTATGTTATATTATGTCAGAACAGCTAGATTCACTGTCTCTATTATATTATGACAGACCAGCTAGATCTACTGTCTCTATTAAATTATGACAGACCAGAGAGATCTATTGTCTCTATTATATTATGACAGACCAGCTAGATCTAATGTCTCTATTATGTTATGACAGACCATTTACATCTACTGTATCTATTATATTATGACAGACCAGCTAGATCTATTTTCTCTATTATGTTATGACAGACCAGCTAAATCTACTGTCTCTATTGTATTATGACAGGCCAGCTAGATCTACTGACTCTATTGTATTGTGACAGACCAGCGAGATCTATTGTCTCTATTATATTATGACAGACCAGCTAGATCTAATGTCTCTATTATGTTATGACAGACCATTTACATCTACTGTATCTATTATATTATGACAGACCAGCTAGATCTATTTTCTCTATTTTATTATGACAGACCAGCTAAATCTACTGTCTCTATTGTATTATGACAGGCCAGCTGGATCTACTGACTCTATTGTATTGTGACAAACCCGCTAGATCTACTGTCTCTATTATATTATGACAGACCAGCTAGATCTACTGTCTCTATTAAATTATGATAGACCAACTAGATCTACTGTTGCTATTATATTATGACAGACCAGCTAGATCTACTGTCTCTATTATATTATGACAGACCAGCTAGATGTTTTGTCTCTATTATATTATGACAGACCAGCTATACCTACTGTCTCTGTTTTATTATGACAGACCAGCTCGATCTATTGTCTCTATTATATTATGACAGACCAGCTAGATCTTCTGTCTCTATTAAATTATGACAGACCAGCTATACCTACTGTCTCTGTTTTATTATGACAGACCAGCTCGATCTATTGTCTCTATTATATTATGACAGACCAGCTAGATCTACTGTCTCTATTATATTATGACAGACCAGCTAGATCTACTGTCTCTATTTTATTATGATGGACCAGCTAGATCTACTGTCTCTATTATCTTATGACAGACCAGCTAGATCTACTGTCTCTATTATATTATGACAGACCAGCGAGATCTATTGTCTCTATTATATTATGACAGACCAGCTAGATCTAATGTCTCTCTTATGTTATGACAGACCATTTACATCTACTGTATCTATTATATTATGACAGACCAGCTAGATCTATTTTCTCTATTATGTTATGACAGACCAGCTAAATCTACTGTCTCTATTGTATTATGACAGGCCAGCTAGATCTACTGACTCTATTGTATTGTGACAGACCAGCGAGATCTATTGTCTCTATTATATTATGACAGACCAGCTAGATCTAATGTCTCTATTATGTTATGACAGACCATTTACATCTACTGTATCTATTATATTATGACAGACCAGCTAGATCTATTTTCTCTATTATATTATGACAGACCAGCTAGATCTATTTTCTCTATTATATTATGACAGACCAGCTAAATCTACTGTCTCTATTGTATTATGACAGGCCAGCTAGATCTACTGACTCTATTGTATTGTGACACACCAGCTAGATCTACTGTCTCTATTATATTATGACAGACCCGCTAGATCTACTGTCTCTATTATATTATGACAGACCAGCTAGATCTACTGTCTCTATTAAATTATGATAGACCAGCTAGATCTACTGTCTCTATTATATTATGACAGACAATTTAGATCTTTTGTCTCTATTATATTGTGACAGACCAGCTAGATCCATTGTCTCTATTATAATATGACAGACCAGCTAGATCTAATGTCTCTATTATGTTATGACAGACCAGCTAGATCTTCTGTCTCTATTATATTATGACAGAACAGCTAGGTCTACTGTCTCTATTATATTATGAAAGTCCAGCTAGATCTACTGTCTCGATTATATTATGACAGACCAGCTAGATCTGCTGTCTCTATTGTGTTATGAATGACAGGCTAGATCCACTTTTTTTCTAATATATTGTGACAGACCAGCTAGATCTTCTGTCTCTATTATATTATGACAGACCAGCTAGACCTACTGTCTCTGTTTTATTATGAGAGACCAGCTAGATCTATTTTCTCTATTATATTATGACAGACCAGCTAGATCTACTGTCTCTATTGTATTATGACAGACCAGCTAGATCTACTGACTTTATTGTATTGTGACAGACCAGCTAGATCTATTGTCTCTATTATATTATGACAGACCAGCTAGATCTACTGTCTCTATTATATTATGACAGACCAGCTAGATGTTTTGGCTCTAATATATTGTGACAGACCAGCTAGATCTTCTGTATCTATTATATTATGACAGACCAGCTAGACCTACTGTCTCTGTTTTATTATGACAGACCAGCTCGATCTATTGTCTCTATTATATTATGACAGACCATTTACATCTGATGTATCTATTATATTATGACAGACCAGCTAGATCTATTATCTCTATTATATTATGACAGACCAGCTAGATCTACTGTCTCTATTGTATTATGACAGACCAGCTAGATCTACTGACTCTACTGTATTGTGACAGACCAGCTAGATCTACTTTCTCTATTATATTATGACAAACCCGCTAGATCTACTGTCTCTATTATATTATGACAGACCAGCTAGATCTACTGTCTCTATTAAATTATGATAGACCAGCTAGATCTACTGTCTCAATTATATTTTGACAGACCAGCTAGATCTACTGTCTCTACTATATTATGACACACCAAGTAGATCTACTGCCTCTATTATATTATGACAGACCAGCTAGATCTACTGTCTCTATTATATTATGACAACCACGCTAGATCTATTGTCTCTATTATATTATGACAGACCAGCTAGATCTACTGTCTCTAAGATATTATGATAGAGCAGCTAGATCTACTGTCTCTATTATATTATGATGGACAAGCTAGATCTACTATCTATTATATTATGACAGACCCGCTAGATCTATTGTCTCTATTATATTATGACAGACCAGCTAGATCTGCTGTCTCTATTATATTATGAATGACCAGCTAGATCTATTGTCTCTATTATATTATGACAGACCAGCTAGATCTATTGTCTCTATTATATTATGACAGACCAGCTAGATCTATTGTCTCTATTATATTATGACAGACCAGCTAGATCTATTGTATCTATTATATTATGACATACCAGCTACATCTACTGTCACTATTATATCATGACAGGACATTTACATCTACTGTATCTATTATATTATGACAGACCAGCTAGATCTATTGTCTCTATTATATTATGACAGACCAGCTAGATCTATTGTCTCTATTATATTATGACAGACCAGCTAGATCTATTGTCTCTATTATGTTATGACAGACCAGCTAGATCTATTATCTCTATTATATTATGACAGACCAGCTAGATCTATTGTCTATATTACATTATGACAGACCAGCTAGATCTACTGTCTCTATTATATTATGACGGACAAGCTAGATCTAATGTCTATTATATTATGACAGACCCGCTAGATCTTTTGTCTCTATTATATTATGACAGACCAGCTAGATCTATTGTCTCTATTACATTATGACAGACCATCTAGATCTACTGTCTCTATTATATTATGACGGACAAGCTAGATCTACTGTCTATTATATTATGACAGACCCGCTAAATCTATTGTCTCTATTATATTATGACAGACCAGCTAGATCTGCTGTCGCTATTATATTATGAATGACCAGCTAGATCTACTGTCTCTATTATATTATGACAGACCAGCTAGATCTACTGTCTCTATTATACTATGACAGACCAGCTAGATCTACTGTCTCTATTATATTATGACAGACCAGCTAGATCTATTGTCTCTATTATATTATGACAGACCAGCTAGATCTATTGTCTCTATTATATTATGACAGACCAGCTAGATCTATTGTCTCTATTATATTATGACAGACCAGCTAGATCTATTGTCTCTATTACATTATGACAGACCAGCTAGATCTACTGTCTCTATTATATTATGACGGACAAGCTAGATCTACTGTCTATTATATTATGACAGACCCGCAAGATCTATTGTCTCTATTATATAATGACAGACCAGCTAGATCTATTGTCTCTATTACATTATGACAGACCAGCTAGATCTACTGTCTCTATTATATTATGACGGACAAGCTAGATCTACTGTCTATTATATTATTACAGACCCGCTAGATCTATTGTCTCTATTATATTATGACAGACCAGCTAGATCTGCTGTCTCTATTATATTATGAATGACCAGCTAGATCTACTGTCTCTATTATATTATGACAGACCAGCTATATCTACTGTCTCTATTATAATATGACAGACCAGCTAGATCTACTGTCTCTATTATATTATGACAGACCAGCTAGATCTACTGTCTCTATTATATTATGACAGACCAGCCAGATCTACAGTCTCTATTATATTATGACAGACCAGCTAGATGTTTTGTCTCTATTATATTGTGACAGACCAGCTAGATCTGCTGTCTCTATTATATTATGAATGACCAGCTAGATATACTGTCTCTATTATATTATGACAGACCAGCTAGATCTACTGTCTCTATTATATTATGATAGACCAGCTAGATGTTTTGTCTCTATTATAATGTGAGAGACCAGCTAGATCTTCTGTCTCTATTATATTATGACAGACCAGCTAGACCTACTGTCTCTATTATATTATGGCAGACCAGCTAGATCTACTGTCTCTATTTTATTATGACAGAACATTTACATCTACTGTATCTATTATATTATGACAGACCAGCTAGATCTATTGTCTCTATTATATTATGACAGACCAGCTAGATCTACTGCCACTATTATATTATGACAGAACATTTACATCTACTGTATCTATTATATTATGACAGACGAGCTAGATCTATTGTCTCTATTATATTATGACAGACCAGCTAGATCTATTGTCTCTATTATATTATGACAGACCAGCTAGATCTATTGTCTCTATTATATTATGACAGACCAGCTAGATCTACTCTCACTATTATATAATGACAGAACATTTACATCTACTGTATCTATTATATTATGACAGACCAGCTAGATCTATTGTCTCTATTATATTATGACAGACCAGCTCGATCTATTGTCTCTATTATATTATGACAGAGCAGCTAGATCTACTGTCTCTATTATATTATGACGGACAAGCTAGATCTACTGTCTATTATATTATGACAGACCCGCTAGATCTATTGTCTCTATTATATTATGACAGACCAGCTTGATCTGCTGTCTCTATTATATTATGAATGACCAGCTAGATCTACTGTCTCTATTATATTATGACAGACCAGCTATATCTACTGTCTCTATTATATTATGACAGACCAGCTAGACCTACTGTCTCTATTTTATTATGACAGACCATCTCGATCTATTGTCTCTATTATATTATGACAGACCAGCTAGATCTACTGTCTCTATTATATTATGACAGACCAGCTATATCTACTGTCTCTATTATATTATGACGGAACATTTACATCTACTGTCTCTATTGTATTGTGACAGACCAGCTAGATCTACTGTCTCTATTATATTATGACAGACCCGCTAGATCTTTTGTCTCTATTATATTGTGACAGACCAGCTAGATCCAATGTCTCTGTTACATTATGACAGACCAAATAGATCTCCTGTCTCTATTATATTATGACAGAACATCTAGATCTTCTGTCTCTATTATATTATGACAGACAAGCTAGATCTACTGTCTCTATTGTATTGTGACAGACCAGCTAGATCTACTGTCTCTATTATATTATGACAGACCCGCTAGATCTATTTTCTCTATTATATTATGACAGACCAGCTAGATCTACTGTCTCTATTGTATTGTGACAGACCAGCTAGATCTACTGTCTCTATTATATTATGACAAACCCCCTAGATCTATTGTCTCTATTATATTATGATAGACCAGCTAGATCTACTGTCTCATTGTTTTGACAGACCAGCTAGATCTACTGTCGCTATTATATTATGACAGAACATTTAGATCTTTTGTCTCTATTATATTGTGACAGACCAGCTAGATCCAATGTCTCTGTTACATTATGACAGACCAAATGGATCTCCTGTCTCTATTATATTATGACAGACCATCTAGATCTTCTGTCTCTATTATATTATGACAGACCAGCTAGATCTACTGTCTCTATTGTATTGTGACAGACCAGCTAGATCTACTGTCTCTTTTATATTATGACAGACCCGCTAGATCTATTTTCTCTATTATATTATGACAGACCAGCTAGATCTACTGTCTCTATTGTATTGTGACAGACCAGCTAGATCTACTGTCTCTATTATATTATGACAAACCCGCTAGATCTATTGTCTCTATTATATTATGATAGACTAGCTAGATCTAATGTCTCATTGTTTTGACAGACCAGCTAGATCTATTGTCTCTATAATATCATGCCAGACCAGCTAGATCTATTGTCTCTATTATATTACATCAGATCAGTAGGATCTACTGTCTCTATTATATTATGACAGACCAGCTAGATCTACTGTCTCTATTATATTATGACAGTCCAGCTATATGTTTTGTCTCTATTATATTGTGACAGACCAGCTAGTTCTTCTGTCTCTATTATATTATGACAGACCAGCTAGACCTACTGTCTGTAATTTATTATGACAGACCAGCTCGATCTATTGTCTCTATTATATTATGACAGACCAGCTAGATCTACTGTCTCTATTATATTATGACAGACCAGCTATATCTACTGTATCTATTATATTATGACAGACCAGCTAGATCTATTGTCTCTATTATATTATGACAGACCAGCTAGATCTACTGTCTCTATTGTATTATGATAGACCAGCTGGATCTACTGTCTCTATTATATTATGACAGACCAGCTAGATCTACTGTCTCTATTATATTATGACAGACCAGCTAGACCTACTGTCTCTATTTTATTATGACAGACCAGCTCGATCTATTGTCTCTATTATATTATGACAGACCAGCTAGATCTACAGTCTCTATTATATTATGACAGACCAGCTATATCTACTGTCTCTATTATATTATGACAGACCATTTACATCTACTGTATCTATTATATTATGACAGACCAGCTAGATCTACTTTCTCTATTATATTATGACAAACCCGCTAGATCTACTGTCTCTATAATATTATGACAGACAAGCTATATCTACTGTCTCTATTATATTATGACAGACCATTTACATCTACTGTATCTATTATATTATGACAGACAAGCTAGATCTACTGTCTCTATTGTATTATGACAGACCAGCTAGATCTACTGACTCTAATGTATTGTGACAGACCAGCTAGATCTATTGTCTCTATTATATTATGACAGACCAGCTAGATCTACTGTCTCTATTATATTATGACAGACCAGCTAGATGTTTTGTCTCTAATATATTATGACAGACCATTTACATCTACTGTATCTATTATATTATGACAGACCAGCTAGATCTACTGTCTCTATTATATTATGACAGACCAGCTAGATGTTTTGTCTCTAATATATTGTGACAGACCAGCTAGATCTTCTGTCTCTATTATATTATGACAGACCAGCTAGATCTACCGTCTCTATTATATTATGACAGACCAGCTATATCTACTGTCTCTATTATATTATGACAGACCAGCTAGACCTACTGTCTGTAATTTATTATGACAGACCAGCTCGATCTATTGTCTCTATTATATTATGACAGACCAGCTAGATCTACCATCTCTATTATATTATGACAGACCAGCTATATCTACTGTCTCTATTATATTATGACAGACCATTTACATCTACTGTATCTATTATATTATGACAGACCAGCTAGATCTATTATCTCTATTATATTATGACAGACCAGCTAGATCTACTGACTCTATTGTATTGTGACAGACCAGCTAGATCTACTTTCTCTATTATATTATGACAAACCCGCTAGATCTACTGTCTCTATTATATTATGACAGACCAGCTAGATCTACTGTCTCTATTATATTTATGACAGACCAATTAGATCTTTTGTCTCTATTATATTGTGACAGACCAGCTAGATCCATTGTCTCTGTTAAATTATGACAGACCAACTAGATCTCCTGTCTCTATTATATTTTGACAGACCAGCTAGATCTACTGTCTCTATTAAATTATGATAGACCAGCTGGATATTTTGTCTCTATTTTATTATGATGGACCAGCTAGATCTACTGTCTCTATTATATTATTACATACCAGCTAGATCTACTGTCTCTATTAAATTATGATCGACCAGCTGGATCTACTGTCTCTATTATATTATGACAGACCAGCTAGACCTACTGTCTCTATTTTATTATGACAGACCAGCTCGATCTATTGTCTCTATTATATTATGACAAACCAGCTATATCTACAGTCTCTATTATATTATGACAGACCAGCTATATCTACTGTCTCTATTATATTATGATAGACCATTTACATCTACTGTATCTATTATATTATGACAGACCAGCTAGATCTATTGTCTCTATTATATTATGACAGACCAGCTAGATCTACTGTCTCTATTGTATTGTGAAAGACCAGCTAGATCTACTGTCTCTATTATAATATGACAAACCCGCTAGATCTATTGTCTCTATTATATTATGATAGACCAGCTAGATCTACTGTCTCATTGTTTTGACAGACCAGCTAGATCTACTGTCTCTATTATATTATGACAGAACATTTAGATCTTCTGTCTCTATTATATTGTGACAGACCAGCTAGATCTACTGTCTCTATTACATTATGACAGACCAACTAGATCTCCTGTCTCTATTATATTATGACAGACCAGCTAGATCTTCTGTCTCTATTATATTATGACAGACCAGCTAGATCTACTGTCTCTATTGTATTGTGACAGACCAGCTAGATCTACTGTCTCTATTATATTATGACAGTCCAGCTAGATGTTTTGTCTCTATTATATTGTGACAGACCAGCTAGATCTTCTGTCTCTATTATATTATGACAGACCAGCTAGACCTACTGTCTCTAATTTATTATGACAGACCAGCTCGCTCTATTGTCTCTATTATATTATGACAAACCAGCTAGATCTACTGTCTCTATTATATTATGACAGACCAGCTATATCTACTGTCTCTATTATATTATGACAGACCATTTACATCTACTGTATCTATTATATTATGACATACCAGCTAGATCTATTGTATCTATTATATTATGACAGACCAGCTAGATCTACTGTCTCTATTGTATTGTGACAGACCAGCTAGATCTACTGTCTCTATTATATTTTGACGGACAAGCTAGATCTACTATCTATTATATTATGATAGACCCGCTAGATCTATTGTCTCTATTATATTATGACAGACCAGCTAGATCTGCTGTCTCTATTATATTATGAATGACCAGCTAGATCTACTGTCTCTATTGTATTGTGACAGACCAGCTAGATCTACTGTCTCTATTATATTATGACAGTCCAGCTATATGTTTTGTCTCTATTATATTGTGACAGACCAGCTAGTTCTTCTGTCTCTATTATATTCTGACAGACCAGCTAGACCTACTGTCTGTAATTTATTATGACAGACCAGCTGGATCTATTGTCTCTATTATATTATGACAGACCAGCTAGATCTACTGTCTCTATTATATTATGACAGACCAGCTATATCTACTGTATCTATTATATTATGACAGACCAGCTAGATCTATTGTCTCTATTATATTATGACAGTCCAGCTAGATGTTTTGTCTCTATTATATTGTGACAGACCAGCTAGATCTTCTGTCTCTATTATATTATGACAGACCAGCTAGACCTACTGTCTCTAATTTATTATGACAGACCAGCTCGCTCTATTGTCTCTATTATATTATGACAAACCAGCTAGATCTACTGTCTCTATTATATTATGACAGACCAGCTATATCTACTGTCTCTATTATATTATGACAGACCATTTACATCTACTGTATCTATTATATTATGACTGACCAGCTAGAACTACTGTCTCTATTGTATTGTGACAGACCAGCTAGATCTACTGTCTCTATTATATTATGACAGACCCGCTAGATCTATTTTCTCTATTATATTATGACAGACCAGCTAGATCTACTGTCTCTATTGTATTGTGACAGACCAGCTAGATCTACTGTCTCTATTATATTATGACAAACCCGCTAGATCTATTGTCTCTATTATATTATGATAGACTAGCTAGATCTACTGTCTCTATTATATTATGACAGACCAGCTAGATCTAATGTCTCATTGTTTTGACAGACCAGCTAGATCTATTGTCTCTATAATATCATGCCAGACCAGCTAGATCTATTGTCTCTATTATATTACATCAGATCAGTCGGATCTACTGTCTCTATTATATTATGACAGACCAGCTAGATCTACTGTCTCTATTGTATTATGACAGTCCAGCTATATGTTTTGTCTCTATTATATTGTGACAGACCAGCTAGTTCTTCTGTCTCTATTATATTATGACAGACCAGCTAGACCTACTGTCTGTAATTTATTATGACAGACCAGCTCAATCTATTGTCTCTATTATATTATGACAGACCAGCTATATCTACTGTCTCTATTATATTATGACAGACCAGCTATATCTACTGTATCTATTATATTATGACAGACCAGCTAGATCTACTGTCTCTATTGTATTATGATAGACCAGCTGGATCTACTGTCTCTATTATATTATGACAGACCAGCTAGATGTTTTCTCTCTATTATATTGTGACAGACCAGCTAGATCTTCTGTCTCTATTATATTATGACAGACCAGCTAGACCTACTGTCTCTATTTTATTATGACAGACCAGCTATATCTACTGTATCTATTATATTATGACAGACCAGCTAGATCTATTGTCTCTATTATATTATGACAGACCAGCTAGATCTACTGTCTCTATTGTATTATGATAGACCAGCTGGATCTACTGTCTCTATTATATTATGACAGACCAGCTAGATGTTTTCTCTCTATTATATTGTGACAGACCAGCTAGATCTTCTGTCTCTATTATATTATGACAGACCAGCTAGACCTACTGTCTCTATTTTATTATGACAGACCAGCTCGATCTATTGTCTCTATTATATTATGACAGACCAGCTAGATCTACAGTCTCTATTATATTATGACAGACCAGCTATATCTACTGTCTCTATTATATTATGACAGACCATTTACATCTACTGTATCTATTATATTATGACAGACCAGCTAGATCTACTTTCTCTATTATATTATGAAAAACCCTCTAGATCTACTGTCTCTATAATATTATGACAGACAAGCTAGATCTACTGTCTCTATTGTATTATGACAGACCAGCTAGATCTATTGTCTCTATTATATTATGACAGACCAGCTAGATCTACTGTCTCTATTATATTATGACAGACCAGCTAGATGTTTTGTCTCTAATATATTATGACAGACCATTTACATCTACTGTATCTATTATATTATGACAGACCAGCTAGATCTACTTTCTCTATTATATTATGACAAACCCTCTAGATCTACTGTCTCTATAATATTATGACAGACAAGCTAGATCTACTGTCTCTATTATATTATGACAGACCAGCTATATCTATTGTCTCTATAATATTATGACAGACCAGCTAGATCTACTGTCTCTATTGTATTGTGACAGACCAGCTAGATCTACTGTCTCTATTATATTATGACAAACCCCTTAGATCTATTGTCTCTATTATATTATGATAGACCAGCTAGATCTACTGTCTCATTGTTTTGACAGACCAGCTAGATCTACTGTCTCTATTATATTATGACAGAACATTTAGATCTTTTGTCTCTATTATATTGTGACAGACCAGCTAGATCCAATGTCTCTGTTACATTATGACAGACCAAATAGATCTCCTGTCTCTATTATATTATGACAGACCATCTAGATCTTCTGTCTCTATTATATTATGACAGACAAGCTAGATCTACTGTCTCTATTGTATTGTGACAGACCAGCTAGATCTACTGTCTCTATTATATTATGACAGATCCGCTAGATCTATTTTCTCTATTATATTATGACAGACCAGCTAGATCTACTGTCTCTATTGTATTGTGACAGACCAGCTAGATCTACTGTCTCTATTATATTATGACAAACCCCCTAGATCTATTGTCTCTATTATATTATGATAGACCAGCTAGATCTACTGTCTCATTGTTTTGACAGACCAGCTAGATCTACTGTCTCTATTATATTATGACAGAACATTTAGATCTTTTGTCTCTATTATTTTGTGACAGACCAGCTAGATCCAATGTCTCTGTTACATTATGACAGACCAAATAGATCTCCTGTCTCTATTATATTATGACAGACCATCTAGATCTTCTGTCTCTATTATATTATGACAGACCAGCTAGATCTTCTGTCTCTATTGTATTGTGACAGACCAGCTAGATCTACTGTCTCTATTATATTATGACAGACCCGCTAGATCTATTTTCTCTGTTATATTATGACAGACCAGCTAGATCTACTGTCTCTATTGTATTGTGACAGACCAGCTAGATCTACTGTCTCTATTATATTATGACAAACCCGCTAGATCTATTGTCTCTATTATATTTTGATAGACTAGCTAGATCTAATGTCTCATTGTTTTGACAGACCAGCTAGATCTATTGTCTCTATAATATCATGCCAGACCAGCTAGATCTATTGTCTCTATTATATTACATCAGATCAGTAGGATCTACTGTCTCTATTATATTATGACAGACCAGCTAGATCTACTGTCTCTATTATATTATGACAGTCCAGCTAGATGTTTTGTCTCTAATATATTGTGACAGACCAGCTAGATCTTCTGTCTCTATTATATTATGACAGACCAGCTAGATCTACCGTCTCTATTATATTATGACAGACCAGCTATATCTACTGTCTCTATTATATTATGACAGACCAGCTAGACCTACTGTCTGTAATTTATTATGACAGACCAGCTCGATCTATTGTCTCTATTATATTATGACAGACCAGCTAGATCTACCATCTCTATTATATTATGACAGACCAGCTATATCTACTGTCTCTATTATATTATGACAGACCATTTACATCTACTGTATCTATTATATTATGACAGACCAGCTAGATCTATTATCTCTATTATATTATGACAGACCAGCTAGATCTACTGACTCTATTGTATTGTGACAGACCAGCTAGATCTACTTTCTCTATTATATTATGACAAACCCGCTAGATCTACTGTCTCTATTATATTATGACAGACCAGCTAGATCTACTGTCTCTATTATATTTATGACAGACCAATTAGATCTTTTGTCTCTATTATATTGTGACAGACCAGCTAGATCCATTGTCTCTGTTAAATTATGACAGACCAACTAGATCTCCTGTCTCTATTATATTTTGACAGACCAGCTAGATCTACTGTCTCTATTAAATTATGATAGACCAGCTGGATATTTTGTCTCTATTTTATTATGATGGACCAGCTAGATCTACTGTCTCTATTATATTATTACATACCAGCTAGATCTACTGTCTCTATTAAATTATGATCGACCAGCTGGATCTACTGTCTCTATTATATTATGACAGACCAGCTAGACCTACTGTCTCTATTTTATTATGACAGACCAGCTCGATCTATTGTCTCTATTATATTATGACAAACCAGCTATATCTACAGTCTCTATTATATTATGACAGACCAGCTATATCTACTGTCTCTATTATATTATGATAGACCATTTACATCTACTGTATCTATTATATTATGACAGACCAGCTAGATCTATTGTCTCTATTATATTATGACAGACCAGCTAGATCTACTGTCTCTATTGTATTGTGAAAGACCAGCTAGATCTACTGTCTCTATTATAATATGACAAACCCGCTAGATCTATTGTCTCTATTATATTATGATAGACCAGCTAGATCTACTGTCTCATTGTTTTGACAGACCAGCTAGATCTACTGTCTCTATTATATTATGACAGAACATTTAGATCTTCTGTCTCTATTATATTGTGACAGACCAGCTAGATCTACTGTCTCTATTACATTATGACAGACCAACTAGATCTCCTGTCTCTATTATATTATGACAGACCAGCTAGATCTTCTGTCTCTATTATATTATGACAGACCAGCTAGATCTACTGTCTCTATTGTATTGTGACAGACCAGCTAGATCTACTGTCTCTATTATATTATGACAGTCCAGCTAGATGTTTTGTCTCTATTATATTGTGACAGACCAGCTAGATCTTCTGTCTCTATTATATTATGACAGACCAGCTAGACCTACTGTCTCTAATTTATTATGACAGACCAGCTCGCTCTATTGTCTCTATTATATTATGACAAACCAGCTAGATCTACTGTCTCTATTATATTATGACAGACCAGCTATATCTACTGTCTCTATTATATTATGACAGACCATTTACATCTACTGTATCTATTATATTATGACATACCAGCTAGATCTATTGTATCTATTATATTATGACAGACCAGCTAGATCTACTGTCTCTATTGTATTGTGACAGACCAGCTAGATCTACTGTCTCTATTATATTTTGACGGACAAGCTAGATCTACTATCTATTATATTATGATAGACCCGCTAGATCTATTGTCTCTATTATATTATGACAGACCAGCTAGATCTGCTGTCTCTATTATATTATGAATGACCAGCTAGATCTACTGTCTCTATTGTATTGTGACAGACCAGCTAGATCTACTGTCTCTATTATATTATGACAGTCCAGCTAGATGTTTTGTCTCTATTATATTGTGACAGACCAGCTAGTTCTTCTGTCTCTATTATATTCTGACAGACCAGCTAGACCTACTGTCTGTAATTTATTATGACAGACCAGCTGGATCTATTGTCTCTATTATATTATGACAGACCAGCTAGATCTACTGTCTCTATTATATTATGACAGACCAGCTATATCTACTGTATCTATTATATTATGACAGACCAGCTAGATCTATTGTCTCTATTATATTATGACAGTCCAGCTAGATGTTTTGTCTCTATTATATTGTGACAGACCAGCTAGATCTTCTGTCTCTATTATATTATGACAGACCAGCTAGACCTACTGTCTCTAATTTATTATGACAGACCAGCTCGCTCTATTGTCTCTATTATATTATGACAAACCAGCTAGATCTACTGTCTCTATTATATTATGACAGACCAGCTATATCTACTGTCTCTATTATATTATGACAGACCATTTACATCTACTGTATCTATTATATTATGACTGACCAGCTAGAACTACTGTCTCTATTGTATTGTGACAGACCAGCTAGATCTACTGTCTCTATTATATTATGACAGACCCGCTAGATCTATTTTCTCTATTATATTATGACAGACCAGCTAGATCTACTGTCTCTATTGTATTGTGACAGACCAGCTAGATCTACTGTCTCTATTATATTATGACAAACCCGCTAGATCTATTGTCTCTATTATATTATGATAGACTAGCTAGATCTACTGTCTCTATTATATTATGACAGACCAGCTAGATCTAATGTCTCATTGTTTTGACAGACCAGCTAGATCTATTGTCTCTATAATATCATGCCAGACCAGCTAGATCTATTGTCTCTATTATATTACATCAGATCAGTCGGATCTACTGTCTCTATTATATTATGACAGACCAGCTAGATCTACTGTCTCTATTGTATTATGACAGTCCAGCTATATGTTTTGTCTCTATTATATTGTGACAGACCAGCTAGTTCTTCTGTCTCTATTATATTATGACAGACCAGCTAGACCTACTGTCTGTAATTTATTATGACAGACCAGCTCAATCTATTGTCTCTATTATATTATGACAGACCAGCTATATCTACTGTCTCTATTATATTATGACAGACCAGCTATATCTACTGTATCTATTATATTATGACAGACCAGCTAGATCTACTGTCTCTATTGTATTATGATAGACCAGCTGGATCTACTGTCTCTATTATATTATGACAGACCAGCTAGATGTTTTCTCTCTATTATATTGTGACAGACCAGCTAGATCTTCTGTCTCTATTATATTATGACAGACCAGCTAGACCTACTGTCTCTATTTTATTATGACAGACCAGCTATATCTACTGTATCTATTATATTATGACAGACCAGCTAGATCTATTGTCTCTATTATATTATGACAGACCAGCTAGATCTACTGTCTCTATTGTATTATGATAGACCAGCTGGATCTACTGTCTCTATTATATTATGACAGACCAGCTAGATGTTTTCTCTCTATTATATTGTGACAGACCAGCTAGATCTTCTGTCTCTATTATATTATGACAGACCAGCTAGACCTACTGTCTCTATTTTATTATGACAGACCAGCTCGATCTATTGTCTCTATTATATTATGACAGACCAGCTAGATCTACAGTCTCTATTATATTATGACAGACCAGCTATATCTACTGTCTCTATTATATTATGACAGACCATTTACATCTACTGTATCTATTATATTATGACAGACCAGCTAGATCTACTTTCTCTATTATATTATGAAAAACCCTCTAGATCTACTGTCTCTATAATATTATGACAGACAAGCTAGATCTACTGTCTCTATTGTATTATGACAGACCAGCTAGATCTATTGTCTCTATTATATTATGACAGACCAGCTAGATCTACTGTCTCTATTATATTATGACAGACCAGCTAGATGTTTTGTCTCTAATATATTATGACAGACCATTTACATCTACTGTATCTATTATATTATGACAGACCAGCTAGATCTACTTTCTCTATTATATTATGACAAACCCTCTAGATCTACTGTCTCTATAATATTATGACAGACAAGCTAGATCTACTGTCTCTATTATATTATGACAGACCAGCTATATCTATTGTCTCTATAATATTATGACAGACCAGCTAGATCTACTGTCTCTATTGTATTGTGACAGACCAGCTAGATCTACTGTCTCTATTATATTATGACAAACCCCTTAGATCTATTGTCTCTATTATATTATGATAGACCAGCTAGATCTACTGTCTCATTGTTTTGACAGACCAGCTAGATCTACTGTCTCTATTATATTATGACAGAACATTTAGATCTTTTGTCTCTATTATATTGTGACAGACCAGCTAGATCCAATGTCTCTGTTACATTATGACAGACCAAATAGATCTCCTGTCTCTATTATATTATGACAGACCATCTAGATCTTCTGTCTCTATTATATTATGACAGACAAGCTAGATCTACTGTCTCTATTGTATTGTGACAGACCAGCTAGATCTACTGTCTCTATTATATTATGACAGATCCGCTAGATCTATTTTCTCTATTATATTATGACAGACCAGCTAGATCTACTGTCTCTATTGTATTGTGACAGACCAGCTAGATCTACTGTCTCTATTATATTATGACAAACCCCCTAGATCTATTGTCTCTATTATATTATGATAGACCAGCTAGATCTACTGTCTCATTGTTTTGACAGACCAGCTAGATCTACTGTCTCTATTATATTATGACAGAACATTTAGATCTTTTGTCTCTATTATTTTGTGACAGACCAGCTAGATCCAATGTCTCTGTTACATTATGACAGACCAAATAGATCTCCTGTCTCTATTATATTATGACAGACCATCTAGATCTTCTGTCTCTATTATATTATGACAGACCAGCTAGATCTTCTGTCTCTATTGTATTGTGACAGACCAGCTAGATCTACTGTCTCTATTATATTATGACAGACCCGCTAGATCTATTTTCTCTGTTATATTATGACAGACCAGCTAGATCTACTGTCTCTATTGTATTGTGACAGACCAGCTAGATCTACTGTCTCTATTATATTATGACAAACCCGCTAGATCTATTGTCTCTATTATATTTTGATAGACTAGCTAGATCTAATGTCTCATTGTTTTGACAGACCAGCTAGATCTATTGTCTCTATAATATCATGCCAGACCAGCTAGATCTATTGTCTCTATTATATTACATCAGATCAGTAGGATCTACTGTCTCTATTATATTATGACAGACCAGCTAGATCTACTGTCTCTATTATATTATGACAGTCCAGCTATATGTTTTGTCTCTATTATATTGTGACAGACCAGCTATTTCTTCTGTCTCTATTATATTATGACAGACCAGCTAGACCTACTGTCTGTAATTTATTATGACAGACCAGCTCAATCTATTGTCTCTATTATATTATGACAGACCAGCTAGATCTACTGTCTCTATTATATTATGACAGACCAGCTATATCTACTGTATCTATTATATTATGACAGACCAGCTAGATCTATTGTCTCTATTATATTATGACAGACCAGCTAGATCTACTGTCTCTATTGTATTATGATAGACCAGCTGGATCTACTGTCTCTATTATATTATGACAGACCAGCTAGATCTACTGTCTCTATTATATTATGACAGACCAGCTAGATGTTTTCTCTCTATTATATTGTGACAGGCCAGCTAGATCTTCTGTCTCTATTATATTATGACAGACCAGCTAGACCTACTGTCTCTATTTTATTATGACAGACCAGCTAGATCTACTGTCTCTATTATATTATGACAGACCAGCTAGATCTTCTGTCTCTATTGTATTGTGACAGACCAGCTAGATCTACTGTCTCTATTATATTATGACAGACCCGCTAGATCTATTTTCTCTGTTATATTATGACAGACCAGCTAGATCTACTGTCTCTATTGTATTGTGACAGACCAGCTAGATCTACTGTCTCTATTATATTATGACAAACCCGCTAGATCTATTGTCTCTATTATATTTTGATAGACTAGCTAGATCTAATGTCTCATTGTTTTGACAGACCAGCTAGATCTATTGTCTCTATAATATCATGCCAGACCAGCTAGATCTATTGTCTCTATTATATTACATCAGATCAGTAGGATCTACTGTCTCTATTATATTATGACAGACCAGCTAGATCTACTGTCTCTATTATATTATGACAGTCCAGCTATATGTTTTGTCTCTATTATATTGTGACAGACCAGCTATTTCTTCTGTCTCTATTATATTATGACAGACCAGCTAGACCTACTGTCTGTAATTTATTATGACAGACCAGCTCAATCTATTGTCTCTATTATATTATGACAGACCAGCTAGATCTACTGTCTCTATTATATTATGACAGACCAGCTATATCTACTGTATCTATTATATTATGACAGACCAGCTAGATCTATTGTCTCTATTATATTATGACAGACCAGCTAGATCTACTGTCTCTATTGTATTATGATAGACCAGCTGGATCTACTGTCTCTATTATATTATGACAGACCAGCTAGATCTACTGTCTCTATTATATTATGACAGACCAGCTAGATGTTTTCTCTCTATTATATTGTGACAGGCCAGCTAGATCTTCTGTCTCTATTATATTATGACAGACCAGCTAGACCTACTGTCTCTATTTTATTATGACAGACCAGCTCGATCTATTGTCTCTATTATATTATGACAGACCAGCTAGATCTACAGTCTCTATTATATTATGACAGACCAGCTATATCTACTGTCTCTATTATATTATGACAGACCATTTACATCTACTGTATCTATTATATTATGACAGACCAGCTAGATCTCCTTTCTCTATTATATTATGACAGACCAACTAGATCTCCTGTCTCTATTATATTTTGACAGACCAGCTAGATCTACTGTCTCTATTAAATTATGATAGACCAGCTGGATATTTTGTCTCTATTTTATTATGATGGACCAGCTAGATCTACTGTCTCTATTATATTATTACATACCAGCTAGATCTACTGTCTCTATTAAATTATGATCGACCAGCTGGATCTACTGTCTCTATTATATTATGACAGACCAGCTAGACCTACTGTCTCTATTTTATTATGACAGACCAGCTCAATCTATTGTCTCTATTATATTATGACAAACCAGCTATATCTACAGTCTCTATTATATTATGACAGACCAGCTATATCTACTGTCTCTATTATATTATGATAGACCATTTACATCTACTGTATCTATTATATTATGACAGACCAGCTAGATCTATTGTCTCTATTATATTATGACAGACCAGCTAGATCTACTGTCTCTATTGTATTGTGAAAGACCAGCTAGATCTACTGTCTCTATTATAATATGACAAACCCGCTAGATCTATTGTCTCTATTATATTATGATAGACCAGCTAGATCTACTGTCTCATTGTTTTGACAGACCAGCTAGATCTACTGTCTCTATTATATTATGACAGAACATTTAGATCTTTTGTCTCTATTATATTGTGACAGACCAGCTAGATCTACTGTCTCTATTACATTATGACAGACCAACTAGATCTCCTGTCTCTATTATATTATGACACACCAGCTAGATCTTCTGTCTCTATTATATTATGACAGACCAGCTAGATCTACTGTCTCTATTGTATTGTGACAGACCAGCTAGATCTACTGTCTCTATTATATTATGACAGTCCAGCTAGATGTTTTGTCTCTATTATATTGTGACAGACCAGCTAGATCTTCTGTCTCTATTATATTATGACAGACCAGCTAGACCTACTGTCTCTAATTTATTATGACAGACCAGCTCGCTCTACTGTCTCTATTATATTATGACAGACCAGCTATATCTACTGTCTCTATTATATTATTACAGACCATTTACATCTACTGTATCTATTATATTATGACATACCAGCTAGATCTATTGTATCTATTATATTTTGACAGACCAGCTAGATCTACTGTCTCTATTGTATTGTGACAGACCAGCTAGATCTACTGTCTCTATTATATTATGACAGACCCGCTAGATCTATTGTCTCTATTATAATATGACAGACCAGCTAGATCTACTGTCTCTATTGTATTGTGACAGACCAGCTAGATCTACTGTCTCTATTATATTATGACGGACAAGCTAGATCTACTATCTATTATATTATGATAGACCCGCTAGATCTATTGTCTCTATTATATTATGACAGACCAGCTAGATCTGCTGTCTCTATTATATTATGAATGACCAGCTAGATCTACTGTCCCTATTGTATTGTGACAGACCAGCTAGATCTACTGTCTCTATTATATTATGACAGTCCAGCTATATGTTTTGTCTCTATTATATTGTGACAGACCAGCTAGTTCTTCTGTCTCTATTATATTCTGACAGACCAGCTAGACCTACTGTCTGTAATGTATTATGACAGACCAGCTGGATCTATTGTCTCTATTATATTATGACAGACCAGCTAGATCTACTGTCTCTATTATATTATGACAGACCAGCTATATCTACTGTATCTATTATATTATGACAGACCAGCTAGATCTATTGTCTCTATTATATTATGACAGACCAGCTAGATCTACTGTCTCTATTGTATTATGATAGACCAGCTGGATCTACTGTCTCTATTATATTATGACAGACCAGCTAGATCTACTGTCTCTATTATATTATGACAGACCAGCTAGATGTTTTCTCTCTATTATATTGTGACAGACCAGCTAGATCTTCTGTCTCTATTATATTATGACAGACCAGCTAGACCTACTGTCTCTATTTTATTATGACAGACCAGCTCAATCTATTGTCTCTATTATATTATGACAGACCAGCTAGATCTACAGTCTCTATTATATTATGACAGACCAGCTATATCTACTGTCTCTATTATATTATGACAGACCATTTACATCTACTGTATCTATTATGTTATGACAGACCAGCTAGATCTACTTTCTCTATTATATTATGACAAACCCGCTAGATCTACTGTCTCTATAATATTATGACAGACCAGCTAGATCCACTGTTTCTATTATATTATGACAGACCAGCTATATCTACTGTCTCTATTATATTATGACAGACCATTTACATCTACTGTATCTATTATATTATGACAGACAAGCTAGATCTACTGTCTCTATTGTATTATGACAGACCAGCTAGATCTACTGACTCTATTGTATTGTGACAGACCAGCTATATCTATTGTCTCTATTATATTATGACAGACCAGCTAGATATACTGTCTCTATTATATTATGACAGACCAGCTAGATGTTTTGTCTCTAATATATTATGACAGACCATTTACATCTACTGTATCTATTATATTATGACAGACCAGCTAGATCTACTGTCTCTATTATATTATGACAGACCAGCTAGATGTTTTGTCTCTAATATATTGTGACAGACCAGCTAGATCTTCTGTCTCTATTATATTTTGAAAGACCAGCTAGACCTACTGACTCTGTTTTATTATGACAGACCAGCTCGATCTATTGTCTCTATTATATTATGACAGACCAACTAGATCTACCGTCTCTATTATATTATGACAGACCAGCTATATCTACTGTCTCTATTATATTATGACAGACCATTTACATCTACTGTATCTATTATATTATGACAGACCAGCTAGATCTATTATCTCTATTATATTATGACAGACCAGCTAGATCTACTGACTCTATTGTATTGTGACAAACCAGCTAGATCTACTTTCTCTATTATATTATGACAAACCCGCTAGATCTACTGTCTCTATTATATTATGACAGACCAGCTAGATCTACTGTCTCTATTATATTATGACAGACCAATTCGATCTTTTGTCTCTAATAAATTGTGACAGACCAGCTAGATCCATTGTCTCTGTTAAATTATGACAGACCAACTAGATCTCCTGTCTCTATTATATTTTGACAGACCAGCTAGATCTACTGTCTCTATTAAATTATGATATACCAGCTGGATATTTTGTCTCTATTTTATTATGATGGACCAGCTAGATCTACTGTCTCTATTATATTATTACATACCAGCTAGATCTACTGTCTCTATTATATTATGACAGACCAGCTAGACCTACTGTCTCTATTTTATTATGACAGACCAGCTCGATCTATTGTCTCTATTATAATATGACAAACCAGCTATATCTACAGTCTCTATTATATTATGACAGACCAGCTATATCTACTGTCTCTATTATATTATGACAGACCAGCTAGACCTACTGTCTCTATTTTATTATGACAGACCATCTCGATCTATTGTCTCTATTATATTATGACAGACCAGCTAGATCTACTGTCTCTATTATATTATGACAGACCAGCTATATCTACTGTCTCTATTATATTATGACGGAACATTTACATCTACTCTATCTATTATATTATGACAGACCAGCTAGATCCTTTGTCTCTATTATATTTTGACAGACCAGCTAGATCTACTGTCTCTATTGTATTGTGACAGACCAGCTAGATCTACTGTCTCTATTATATTATGACAGACCCGCTAGATCTATTGTCTCTATAATATTATGACAGACCAGCTAGATCTACTGTCTCTATTGTATTGTGACAGACCAGCTAGATCTACTGTCTCTATTATATTATGACAAACCCCTTAGATCTATTGTCTCTATTATATTATGATAGACCAGCTAGATCTACTGTCTCATTGTTTTGACAGACCAGCTAGATCTACTGTCTCTATTATATTATGACAGAACATTTAGATCTTTTGTCTCTATTATATTGTGACAGACCAGCTAGATCCAATGTCTCTGTTACATTATGACAGACCAAATAGATCTCCTGTCTCTATTATATTATGACAGACCATCTAGATCTTCTGTCTCTATTATATTATGACAGACAAGCTAGATCTACTGTCTCTATTGTATTGTGACAGACCAGCTAGATCTACTGTCTCTATTATATTATGACAGACCCGCTAGATCTATTTTCTCTATTATATTATGACAGACCAGCTAGATCTACTGTCTCTATTGTATTGTGACAGACCAGCTAGATCTACTGTCTCTATTATATTATGACAAACCCCCTAGATCTATTGTCTCTATTATATTATGATAGACCAGCTAGATCTACTGTCTCATTGTTTTGACAGACCAGCTAGATCTACTGTCTCTATTATATTATGACAGAACATTTAGATCTTTTGTCTCTATTATTTTGTGACAGACCAGCTAGATCCAATGTCTCTGTTACATTATGACAGACAAAATAGATCTCCTGTCTCTATTATATTATGACAGACCATCTAGATCTTCTGTCTCTATTATATTATGACAGACCAGCTAGATCTTCTGTCTCTATTGTATTGTGACAGACCAGCTAGATCTACTGTCTCTATTATATTATGACAGACCCGCTAGATCTATTTTCTCTGTTATATTATGACAGACCAGCTAGATCTACTGTCTCTATTGTATTGTGACAGACCAGCTAGATCTACTGTCTCTATTATATTATGACAAACCCGCTAGATCTATTGTCTCTATTATATTTTGATAGACTAGCTAGATCTAATGTCTCATTGTTTTGACAGACCAGCTAGATCTATTGTCTCTATAATATCATGCCAGACCAGCTAGATCTATTGTCTCTATTATATTATATCAGATCAGTAGGATCTACTGTCTCTATTATATTATGACAGACCAGCTAGATCTACTGTCTCTATTATATTATGACAGTCCAGCTATATGTTTTGTCTCTATTATATTGTGACAGACCAGCTATTTCTTCTGTCTCTATTATATTATGACAGACCAGCTAGACCTACTGTCTGTAATTTATTATGACAGACCAGCTCAATCTATTGTCTCTATTATATTATGACAGACCAGCTAGATCTACTGTCTCTATTATATTATGACAGACCAGCTATATCTACTGTATCTATTATATTATGACAGACCAGCTAGATCTATTGTCTCTATTATATTATGACAGACCAGCTAGATCTACTGTCTCTATTGTATTATGATAGACCAGCTGGATCTACTGTCTCTATTATATTATGACAGACCAGCTAGATCTACTGTCTCTATTATATTATGACAGACCAGCTAGATGTTTTCTCTCTATTATATTGTGACAGGCCAGCTAGATCTTCTGTCTCTATTATATTATGACAGACCAGCTAGACCTACTGTCTCTATTTTATTATGACAGACCAGCTCGATCTATTGTCTCTATTATATTATGACAGACCAGCTAGATCTACAGTCTCTATTATATTATGACAGACCAGCTATATCTACTGTCTCTATTATATTATGACAGACCATTTACATCTACTGTATCTATTATATTATGACAGACCAGCTAGATCTCCTTTCTCTATTATATTATGACAGACCAACTAGATCTCCTGTCTCTATTATATTTTGACAGACCAGCTAGATCTACTGTCTCTATTAAATTATGATAGACCAGCTGGATATTTTGTCTCTATTTTATTATGATGGACCAGCTAGATCTACTGTCTCTATTATATTATGACAGACCAGCTATATCTACTGTATCTATTATATTATGACAGACCAGCTAGATCTACTGTCTCTATTGTATTATGATAGACCAGCTGGATCTACTGTCTCTATTATATTATGACAGACCAGCTAGATGTTTTCTCTCTATTATATTGTGACAGACCAGCTAGATCTTCTGTCTCTATTATATTATGACAGACCAGCTAGACCTACTGTCTCTATTTTATTATGACAGACCAGCTATATCTACTGTATCTATTATATTATGACAGACCAGCTAGATCTATTGTCTCTATTATATTATGACAGACCAGCTAGATCTACTGTCTCTATTGTATTATGATAGACCAGCTGGATCTACTGTCTCTATTATATTATGACAGACCAGCTAGATGTTTTCTCTCTATTATATTGTGACAGACCAGCTAGATCTTCTGTCTCTATTATATTATGACAGACCAGCTAGACCTACTGTCTCTATTTTATTATGACAGACCAGCTCGATCTATTGTCTCTATTATATTATGACAGACCAGCTAGATCTACAGTCTCTATTATATTATGACAGACCAGCTATATCTACTGTCTCTATTATATTATGACAGACCATTTACATCTACTGTATCTATTATATTATGACAGACCAGCTAGATCTACTTTCTCTATTATATTATGAAAAACCCTCTAGATCTACTGTCTCTATAATATTATGACAGACAAGCTAGATCTACTGTCTCTATTGTATTATGACAGACCAGCTAGATCTATTGTCTCTATTATATTATGACAGACCAGCTAGATCTACTGTCTCTATTATATTATGACAGACCAGCTAGATGTTTTGTCTCTAATATATTATGACAGACCATTTACATCTACTGTATCTATTATATTATGACAGACCAGCTAGATCTACTTTCTCTATTATATTATGACAAACCCTCTAGATCTACTGTCTCTATAATATTATGACAGACAAGCTAGATCTACTGTCTCTATTATATTATGACAGACCAGCTATATCTATTGTCTCTATAATATTATGACAGACCAGCTAGATCTACTGTCTCTATTGTATTGTGACAGACCAGCTAGATCTACTGTCTCTATTATATTATGACAAACCCCTTAGATCTATTGTCTCTATTATATTATGATAGACCAGCTAGATCTACTGTCTCATTGTTTTGACAGACCAGCTAGATCTACTGTCTCTATTATATTATGACAGAACATTTAGATCTTTTGTCTCTATTATATTGTGACAGACCAGCTAGATCCAATGTCTCTGTTACATTATGACAGACCAAATAGATCTCCTGTCTCTATTATATTATGACAGACCATCTAGATCTTCTGTCTCTATTATATTATGACAGACAAGCTAGATCTACTGTCTCTATTGTATTGTGACAGACCAGCTAGATCTACTGTCTCTATTATATTATGACAGATCCGCTAGATCTATTTTCTCTATTATATTATGACAGACCAGCTAGATCTACTGTCTCTATTGTATTGTGACAGACCAGCTAGATCTACTGTCTCTATTATATTATGACAAACCCCCTAGATCTATTGTCTCTATTATATTATGATAGACCAGCTAGATCTACTGTCTCATTGTTTTGACAGACCAGCTAGATCTACTGTCTCTATTATATTATGACAGAACATTTAGATCTTTTGTCTCTATTATTTTGTGACAGACCAGCTAGATCCAATGTCTCTGTTACATTATGACAGACCAAATAGATCTCCTGTCTCTATTATATTATGACAGACCATCTAGATCTTCTGTCTCTATTATATTATGACAGACCAGCTAGATCTTCTGTCTCTATTGTATTGTGACAGACCAGCTAGATCTACTGTCTCTATTATATTATGACAGACCCGCTAGATCTATTTTCTCTGTTATATTATGACAGACCAGCTAGATCTACTGTCTCTATTGTATTGTGACAGACCAGCTAGATCTACTGTCTCTATTATATTATGACAAACCCGCTAGATCTATTGTCTCTATTATATTTTGATAGACTAGCTAGATCTAATGTCTCATTGTTTTGACAGACCAGCTAGATCTATTGTCTCTATAATATCATGCCAGACCAGCTAGATCTATTGTCTCTATTATATTACATCAGATCAGTAGGATCTACTGTCTCTATTATATTATGACAGACCAGCTAGATCTACTGTCTCTATTATATTATGACAGTCCAGCTATATGTTTTGTCTCTATTATATTGTGACAGACCAGCTATTTCTTCTGTCTCTATTATATTATGACAGACCAGCTAGACCTACTGTCTGTAATTTATTATGACAGACCAGCTCAATCTATTGTCTCTATTATATTATGACAGACCAGCTAGATCTACTGTCTCTATTATATTATGACAGACCAGCTATATCTACTGTATCTATTATATTATGACAGACCAGCTAGATCTATTGTCTCTATTATATTATGACAGACCAGCTAGATCTACAGTCTCTATTATATTATGACAGACCAGCTATATCTACTGTCTCTATTATATTATGACAGACCATTTACATCTACTGTATCTATTATATTATGACAGACCAGCTAGATCTACTTTCTCTATTATATTATGAAAAACCCTCTAGATCTACTGTCTCTATAATATTATGACAGACAAGCTAGATCTACTGTCTCTATTGTATTATGACAGACCAGCTAGATCTATTGTCTCTATTATATTATGACAGACCAGCTAGATCTACTGTCTCTATTATATTATGACAGACCAGCTAGATGTTTTGTCTCTAATATATTATGACAGACCATTTACATCTACTGTATCTATTATATTATGACAGACCAGCTAGATCTACTTTCTCTATTATATTATGACAAACCCTCTAGATCTACTGTCTCTATAATATTATGACAGACAAGCTAGATCTACTGTCTCTATTATATTATGACAGACCAGCTATATCTATTGTCTCTATAATATTATGACAGACCAGCTAGATCTACTGTCTCTATTGTATTGTGACAGACCAGCTAGATCTACTGTCTCTATTATATTATGACAAACCCCTTAGATCTATTGTCTCTATTATATTATGATAGACCAGCTAGATCTACTGTCTCATTGTTTTGACAGACCAGCTAGATCTACTGTCTCTATTATATTATGACAGAACATTTAGATCTTTTGTCTCTATTATATTGTGACAGACCAGCTAGATCCAATGTCTCTGTTACATTATGACAGACCAAATAGATCTCCTGTCTCTATTATATTATGACAGACCATCTAGATCTTCTGTCTCTATTATATTATGACAGACAAGCTAGATCTACTGTCTCTATTGTATTGTGACAGACCAGCTAGATCTACTGTCTCTATTATATTATGACAGATCCGCTAGATCTATTTTCTCTATTATATTATGACAGACCAGCTAGATCTACTGTCTCTATTGTATTGTGACAGACCAGCTAGATCTACTGTCTCTATTATATTATGACAAACCCCCTAGATCTATTGTCTCTATTATATTATGATAGACCAGCTAGATCTACTGTCTCATTGTTTTGACAGACCAGCTAGATCTACTGTCTCTATTATATTATGACAGAACATTTAGATCTTTTGTCTCTATTATTTTGTGACAGACCAGCTAGATCCAATGTCTCTGTTACATTATGACAGACCAAATAGATCTCCTGTCTCTATTATATTATGACAGACCATCTAGATCTTCTGTCTCTATTATATTATGACAGACCAGCTAGATCTTCTGTCTCTATTGTATTGTGACAGACCAGCTAGATCTACTGTCTCTATTATATTATGACAGACCCGCTAGATCTATTTTCTCTGTTATATTATGACAGACCAGCTAGATCTACTGTCTCTATTGTATTGTGACAGACCAGCTAGATCTACTGTCTCTATTATATTATGACAAACCCGCTAGATCTATTGTCTCTATTATATTTTGATAGACTAGCTAGATCTAATGTCTCATTGTTTTGACAGACCAGCTAGATCTATTGTCTCTATAATATCATGCCAGACCAGCTAGATCTATTGTCTCTATTATATTACATCAGATCAGTAGGATCTACTGTCTCTATTATATTATGACAGACCAGCTAGATCTACTGTCTCTATTATATTATGACAGTCCAGCTATATGTTTTGTCTCTATTATATTGTGACAGACCAGCTATTTCTTCTGTCTCTATTATATTATGACAGACCAGCTAGACCTACTGTCTGTAATTTATTATGACAGACCAGCTCAATCTATTGTCTCTATTATATTATGACAGACCAGCTAGATCTACTGTCTCTATTATATTATGACAGACCAGCTATATCTACTGTATCTATTATATTATGACAGACCAGCTAGATCTATTGTCTCTATTATATTATGACAGACCAGCTAGATCTACTGTCTCTATTGTATTATGATAGACCAGCTGGATCTACTGTCTCTATTATATTATGACAGACCAGCTAGATCTACTGTCTCTATTATATTATGACAGACCAGCTAGATGTTTTCTCTCTATTATATTGTGACAGGCCAGCTAGATCTTCTGTCTCTATTATATTATGACAGACCAGCTAGACCTACTGTCTCTATTTTATTATGACAGACCAGCTAGATCTACTGTCTCTATTATATTATGACAGACCAGCTAGATCTTCTGTCTCTATTGTATTGTGACAGACCAGCTAGATCTACTGTCTCTATTATATTATGACAGACCCGCTAGATCTATTTTCTCTGTTATATTATGACAGACCAGCTAGATCTACTGTCTCTATTGTATTGTGACAGACCAGCTAGATCTACTGTCTCTATTATATTATGACAAACCCGCTAGATCTATTGTCTCTATTATATTTTGATAGACTAGCTAGATCTAATGTCTCATTGTTTTGACAGACCAGCTAGATCTATTGTCTCTATAATATCATGCCAGACCAGCTAGATCTATTGTCTCTATTATATTACATCAGATCAGTAGGATCTACTGTCTCTATTATATTATGACAGACCAGCTAGATCTACTGTCTCTATTATATTATGACAGTCCAGCTATATGTTTTGTCTCTATTATATTGTGACAGACCAGCTATTTCTTCTGTCTCTATTATATTATGACAGACCAGCTAGACCTACTGTCTGTAATTTATTATGACAGACCAGCTCAATCTATTGTCTCTATTATATTATGACAGACCAGCTAGATCTACTGTCTCTATTATATTATGACAGACCAGCTATATCTACTGTATCTATTATATTATGACAGACCAGCTAGATCTATTGTCTCTATTATATTATGACAGACCAGCTAGATCTACTGTCTCTATTGTATTATGATAGACCAGCTGGATCTACTGTCTCTATTATATTATGACAGACCAGCTAGATCTACTGTCTCTATTATATTATGACAGACCAGCTAGATGTTTTCTCTCTATTATATTGTGACAGGCCAGCTAGATCTTCTGTCTCTATTATATTATGACAGACCAGCTAGACCTACTGTCTCTATTTTATTATGACAGACCAGCTAGATCTACTGTCTCTATTATATTATGACAGACCAGCTAGATCTTCTGTCTCTATTGTATTGTGACAGACCAGCTAGATCTACTGTCTCTATTATATTATGACAGACCCGCTAGATCTATTTTCTCTGTTATATTATGACAGACCAGCTAGATCTACTGTCTCTATTGTATTGTGACAGACCAGCTAGATCTACTGTCTCTATTATATTATGACAAACCCGCTAGATCTATTGTCTCTATTATATTTTGATAGACTAGCTAGATCTAATGTCTCATTGTTTTGACAGACCAGCTAGATCTATTGTCTCTATAATATCATGCCAGACCAGCTAGATCTATTGTCTCTATTATATTACATCAGATCAGTAGGATCTACTGTCTCTATTATATTATGACAGACCAGCTAGATCTACTGTCTCTATTATATTATGACAGTCCAGCTATATGTTTTGTCTCTATTATATTGTGACAGACCAGCTATTTCTTCTGTCTCTATTATATTATGACAGACCAGCTAGACCTACTGTCTGTAATTTATTATGACAGACCAGCTCAATCTATTGTCTCTATTATATTATGACAGACCAGCTAGATCTACTGTCTCTATTATATTATGACAGACCAGCTATATCTACTGTATCTATTATATTATGACAGACCAGCTAGATCTATTGTCTCTATTATATTATGACAGACCAGCTAGATCTACTGTCTCTATTGTATTATGATAGACCAGCTGGATCTACTGTCTCTATTATATTATGACAGACCAGCTAGATCTACTGTCTCTATTATATTATGACAGACCAGCTAGATGTTTTCTCTCTATTATATTGTGACAGGCCAGCTAGATCTTCTGTCTCTATTATATTATGACAGACCAGCTAGACCTACTGTCTCTATTTTATTATGACAGACCAGCTCGATCTATTGTCTCTATTATATTATGACAGACCAGCTAGATCTACAGTCTCTATTATATTATGACAGACCAGCTATATCTACTGTCTCTATTATATTATGACAGACCATTTACATCTACTGTATCTATTATATTATGACAGACCAGCTAGACCTACTGTCTCTATTTTATTATGACAGACCAGCTCGATCTATTGTCTCTATTATATTATGACAGACCAGCTAGATCTACAGTCTCTATTATATTATGACAGACCAGCTATATCTACTGTCTCTATTATATTATGACAGACCATTTACATCTATTGTCTCTATTATATTATGACAGACCAGCTAGATCTACTGTCTCTATTGTATTATGATAGACCAGCTGGATCTACTGTCTCTATTATATTATGACAGACCAGCTAGATCTACTGTCTCTATTATATTATGACAGACCAGCTAGATGTTTTCTCTCTATTATATTGTGACAGGCCAGCTAGATCTTCTGTCTCTATTATATTATGACAGACCAGCTAGACCTACTGTCTCTATTTTATTATGACAGACCAGCTAGATCTACTGTCTCTATTATATTATGACAGACCAGCTAGATCTTCTGTCTCTATTGTATTGTGACAGACCAGCTAGATCTACTGTCTCTATTATATTATGACAGACCCGCTAGATCTATTTTCTCTTTTATATTATGACAGACCAGCTAGATCTACTGTCTCTATTGTATTGTGACAGACCAGCTAGATCTACTGTCTCTATTATATTATGACAAACCCGCTAGATCTATTGTCTCTATTATATTTTGATAGACTAGCTAGATCTAATGTCTCATTGTTTTGACAGACCAGCTAGATCTATTGTCTCTATAATATCATGCCAGACCAGCTAGATCTATTGTCTCTATTATATTACATCAGATCAGTAGGATCTACTGTCTCTATTATATTATGACAGACCAGCTAGATCTACTGTCTCTATTATATTATGACAGTCCAGCTATATGTTTTGTCTCTATTATATTGTGACAGACCAGCTATTTCTTCTGTCTCTATTATATTATGACAGACCAGCTAGACCTACTGTCTGTAATTTATTATGACAGACCAGCTCAATCTATTGTCTCTATTATATTATGACAGACCAGCTAGATCTACTGTCTCTATTATATTATGACAGACCAGCTATATCTACTGTATCTATTATATTATGACAGACCAGCTAGATCTATTGTCTCTATTATATTATGACAGACCAGCTAGATCTACTGTCTCTATTGTATTATGATAGACCAGCTGGATCTACTGTCTCTATTATATTATGACAGACCAGCTAGATCTACTGTCTCTATTATATTATGACAGACCAGCTAGATGTTTTCTCTCTATTATATTGTGACAGGCCAGCTAGATCTTCTGTCTCTATTATATTATGACAGACCAGCTAGACCTACTGTCTCTATTTTATTATGACAGACCAGCTCGATCTATTGTCTCTATTATATTATGACAGACCAGCTAGATCTACAGTCTCTATTATATTATGACAGACCAGCTATATCTACTGTCTCTATTATATTATGACAGACCATTTACATCTACTGTATCTATTATATTATGACAGACCAGCTAGATCTCCTTTCTCTATTATATTATGACAGACCAACTAGATCTCCTGTCTCTATTATATTTTGACAGACCAGCTAGATCTACTGTCTCTATTAAATTATGATAGACCAGCTGGATATTTTGTCTCTATTTTATTATGATGGACCAGCTAGATCTACTGTCTCTATTATATTATTACATACCAGCTAGATCTACTGTCTCTATTAAATTATGATCGACCAGCTGGATCTACTGTCTCTATTATATTATGACAGACCAGCTAGACCTACTGTCTCTATTTTATTATGACAGACCAGCTCAATCTATTGTCTCTATTATATTATGACAAACCAGCTATATCTACAGTCTCTATTATATTATGACAGACCAGCTATATCTACTGTCTCTATTATATTATGATAGACCATTTACATCTACTGTATCTATTATATTATGACAGACCAGCTAGATCTATTGTCTCTATTATATTATGACAGACCAGCTAGATCTACTGTCTCTATTGTATTGTGAAAGACCAGCTAGATCTACTGTCTCTATTATAATATGACAAACCCGCTAGATCTATTGTCTCTATTATATTATGATAGACCAGCTAGATCTACTGTCTCATTGTTTTGACAGACCAGCTAGATCTACTGTCTCTATTATATTATGACAGAACATTTAGATCTTTTGTCTCTATTATATTGTGACAGACCAGCTAGATCTACTGTCTCTATTACATTATGACAGACCAACTAGATCTCCTGTCTCTATTATATTATGACACACCAGCTAGATCTTCTGTCTCTATTATATTATGACAGACCAGCTAGATCTACTGTCTCTATTGTATTGTGACAGACCAGCTAGATCTACTGTCTCTATTATATTATGACAGTCCAGCTAGATGTTTTGTCTCTATTATATTGTGACAGACCAGCTAGATCTTCTGTCTCTATTATATTATGACAGACCAGCTAGACCTACTGTCTCTAATTTATTATGACAGACCAGCTCGCTCTACTGTCTCTATTATATTATGACAGACCAGCTATATCTACTGTCTCTATTATATTATTACAGACCATTTACATCTACTGTATCTATTATATTATGACATACCAGCTAGATCTATTGTATCTATTATATTTTGACAGACCAGCTAGATCTACTGTCTCTATTGTATTGTGACAGACCAGCTAGATCTACTGTCTCTATTATATTATGACAGACCCGCTAGATCTATTGTCTCTATTATAATATGACAGACCAGCTAGATCTACTGTCTCTATTGTATTGTGACAGACCAGCTAGATCTACTGTCTCTATTATATTATGACGGACAAGCTAGATCTACTATCTATTATATTATGATAGACCCGCTAGATCTATTGTCTCTATTATATTATGACAGACCAGCTAGATCTGCTGTCTCTATTATATTATGAATGACCAGCTAGATCTACTGTCCCTATTGTATTGTGACAGACCAGCTAGATCTACTGTCTCTATTATATTATGACAGTCCAGCTATATGTTTTGTCTCTATTATATTGTGACAGACCAGCTAGTTCTTCTGTCTCTATTATATTCTGACAGACCAGCTAGACCTACTGTCTGTAATGTATTATGACAGACCAGCTGGATCTATTGTCTCTATTATATTATGACAGACCAGCTAGATCTACTGTCTCTATTATATTATGACAGACCAGCTATATCTACTGTATCTATTATATTATGACAGACCAGCTAGATCTATTGTCTCTATTATATTATGACAGACCAGCTAGATCTACTGTCTCTATTGTATTATGATAGACCAGCTGGATCTACTGTCTCTATTATATTATGACAGACCAGCTAGATCTACTGTCTCTATTATATTATGACAGACCAGCTAGATGTTTTCTCTCTATTATATTGTGACAGACCAGCTAGATCTTCTGTCTCTATTATATTATGACAGACCAGCTAGACCTACTGTCTCTATTTTATTATGACAGACCAGCTCAATCTATTGTCTCTATTATATTATGACAGACCAGCTAGATCTACAGTCTCTATTATATTATGACAGACCAGCTATATCTACTGTCTCTATTATATTATGACAGACCATTTACATCTACTGTATCTATTATGTTATGACAGACCAGCTAGATCTACTTTCTCTATTATATTATGACAAACCCGCTAGATCTACTGTCTCTATAATATTATGACAGACCAGCTAGATCCACTGTTTCTATTATATTATGACAGACCAGCTATATCTACTGTCTCTATTATATTATGACAGACCATTTACATCTACTGTATCTATTATATTATGACAGACAAGCTAGATCTACTGTCTCTATTGTATTATGACAGACCAGCTAGATCTACTGACTCTATTGTATTGTGACAGACCAGCTATATCTATTGTCTCTATTATATTATGACAGACCAGCTAGATATACTGTCTCTATTATATTATGACAGACCAGCTAGATGTTTTGTCTCTAATATATTATGACAGACCATTTACATCTACTGTATCTATTATATTATGACAGACCAGCTAGATCTACTGTCTCTATTATATTATGACAGACCAGCTAGATGTTTTGTCTCTAATATATTGTGACAGACCAGCTAGATCTTCTGTCTCTATTATATTTTGAAAGACCAGCTAGACCTACTGACTCTGTTTTATTATGACAGACCAGCTCGATCTATTGTCTCTATTATATTATGACAGACCAACTAGATCTACCGTCTCTATTATATTATGACAGACCAGCTATATCTACTGTCTCTATTATATTATGACAGACCATTTACATCTACTGTATCTATTATATTATGACAGACCAGCTAGATCTATTATCTCTATTATATTATGACAGACCAGCTAGATCTACTGACTCTATTGTATTGTGACAAACCAGCTAGATCTACTTTCTCTATTATATTATGACAAACCCGCTAGATCTACTGTCTCTATTATATTATGACAGACCAGCTAGATCTACTGTCTCTATTATATTATGACAGACCAATTCGATCTTTTGTCTCTAATAAATTGTGACAGACCAGCTAGATCCATTGTCTCTGTTAAATTATGACAGACCAACTAGATCTCCTGTCTCTATTATATTTTGACAGACCAGCTAGATCTACTGTCTCTATTAAATTATGATATACCAGCTGGATATTTTGTCTCTATTTTATTATGATGGACCAGCTAGATCTACTGTCTCTATTATATTATTACATACCAGCTAGATCTACTGTCTCTATTATATTATGACAGACCAGCTAGACCTACTGTCTCTATTTTATTATGACAGACCAGCTCGATCTATTGTCTCTATTATAATATGACAAACCAGCTATATCTACAGTCTCTATTATATTATGACAGACCAGCTATATCTACTGTCTCTATTATATTATGACAGACCAGCTAGACCTACTGTCTCTATTTTATTATGACAGACCATCTCGATCTATTGTCTCTATTATATTATGACAGACCAGCTAGATCTACTGTCTCTATTATATTATGACAGACCAGCTATATCTACTGTCTCTATTATATTATGACGGAACATTTACATCTACTCTATCTATTATATTATGACAGACCAGCTAGATCCTTTGTCTCTATTATATTTTGACAGACCAGCTAGATCTACTGTCTCTATTGTATTGTGACAGACCAGCTAGATCTACTGTCTCTATTATATTATGACAGACCCGCTAGATCTATTGTCTCTATAATATTATGACAGACCAGCTAGATCTACTGTCTCTATTGTATTGTGACAGACCAGCTAGATCTACTGTCTCTATTATATTATGACAAACCCCTTAGATCTATTGTCTCTATTATATTATGATAGACCAGCTAGATCTACTGTCTCATTGTTTTGACAGACCAGCTAGATCTACTGTCTCTATTATATTATGACAGAACATTTAGATCTTTTGTCTCTATTATATTGTGACAGACCAGCTAGATCCAATGTCTCTGTTACATTATGACAGACCAAATAGATCTCCTGTCTCTATTATATTATGACAGACCATCTAGATCTTCTGTCTCTATTATATTATGACAGACAAGCTAGATCTACTGTCTCTATTGTATTGTGACAGACCAGCTAGATCTACTGTCTCTATTATATTATGACAGACCCGCTAGATCTATTTTCTCTATTATATTATGACAGACCAGCTAGATCTACTGTCTCTATTGTATTGTGACAGACCAGCTAGATCTACTGTCTCTATTATATTATGACAAACCCCCTAGATCTATTGTCTCTATTATATTATGATAGACCAGCTAGATCTACTGTCTCATTGTTTTGACAGACCAGCTAGATCTACTGTCTCTATTATATTATGACAGAACATTTAGATCTTTTGTCTCTATTATTTTGTGACAGACCAGCTAGATCCAATGTCTCTGTTACATTATGACAGACAAAATAGATCTCCTGTCTCTATTATATTATGACAGACCATCTAGATCTTCTGTCTCTATTATATTATGACAGACCAGCTAGATCTTCTGTCTCTATTGTATTGTGACAGACCAGCTAGATCTACTGTCTCTATTATATTATGACAGACCCGCTAGATCTATTTTCTCTGTTATATTATGACAGACCAGCTAGATCTACTGTCTCTATTGTATTGTGACAGACCAGCTAGATCTACTGTCTCTATTATATTATGACAAACCCGCTAGATCTATTGTCTCTATTATATTTTGATAGACTAGCTAGATCTAATGTCTCATTGTTTTGACAGACCAGCTAGATCTATTGTCTCTATAATATCATGCCAGACCAGCTAGATCTATTGTCTCTATTATATTATATCAGATCAGTAGGATCTACTGTCTCTATTATATTATGACAGACCAGCTAGATCTACTGTCTCTATTATATTATGACAGTCCAGCTATATGTTTTGTCTCTATTATATTGTGACAGACCAGCTATTTCTTCTGTCTCTATTATATTATGACAGACCAGCTAGACCTACTGTCTGTAATTTATTATGACAGACCAGCTCAATCTATTGTCTCTATTATATTATGACAGACCAGCTAGATCTACTGTCTCTATTATATTATGACAGACCAGCTATATCTACTGTATCTATTATATTATGACAGACCAGCTAGATCTATTGTCTCTATTATATTATGACAGACCAGCTAGATCTACTGTCTCTATTGTATTATGATAGACCAGCTGGATCTACTGTCTCTATTATATTATGACAGACCAGCTAGATCTACTGTCTCTATTATATTATGACAGACCAGCTAGATGTTTTCTCTCTATTATATTGTGACAGGCCAGCTAGATCTTCTGTCTCTATTATATTATGACAGACCAGCTAGACCTACTGTCTCTATTTTATTATGACAGACCAGCTCGATCTATTGTCTCTATTATATTATGACAGACCAGCTAGATCTACAGTCTCTATTATATTATGACAGACCAGCTATATCTACTGTCTCTATTATATTATGACAGACCATTTACATCTACTGTATCTATTATATTATGACAGACCAGCTAGATCTCCTTTCTCTATTATATTATGACAGACCAACTAGATCTCCTGTCTCTATTATATTTTGACAGACCAGCTAGATCTACTGTCTCTATTAAATTATGATAGACCAGCTGGATATTTTGTCTCTATTTTATTATGATGGACCAGCTAGATCTACTGTCTCTATTATATTATTACATACCAGCTAGATCTACTGTCTCTATTAAATTATGATCGACCAGCTGGATCTACTGTCTCTATTATATTATGACAGACCAGCTAGACCTACTGTCTCTATTTTATTATGACAGACCAGCTCAATCTATTGTCTCTATTATATTATGACAAACCAGCTATATCTACAGTCTCTATTATATTATGACAGACCAGCTATATCTACTGTCTCTATTATATTATGATAGACCATTTACATCTACTGTATCTATTATATTATGACAGACCAGCTAGATCTATTGTCTCTATTATATTATGACAGACCAGCTAGATCTACTGTCTCTATTGTATTGTGAAAGACCAGCTAGATCTACTGTCTCTATTATAATATGACAAACCCGCTAGATCTATTGTCTCTATTATATTATGATAGACCAGCTAGATCTACTGTCTCATTGTTTTGACAGACCAGCTAGATCTACTGTCTCTATTATATTATGACAGAACATTTAGATCTTTTGTCTCTATTATATTGTGACAGACCAGCTAGATCTACTGTCTCTATTACATTATGACAGACCAACTAGATCTCCTGTCTCTATTATATTATGACACACCAGCTAGATCTTCTGTCTCTATTATATTATGACAGACCAGCTAGATCTACTGTCTCTATTGTATTGTGACAGACCAGCTAGATCTACTGTCTCTATTATATTATGACAGTCCAGCTAGATGTTTTGTCTCTATTATATTGTGACAGACCAGCTAGATCTTCTGTCTCTATTATATTATGACAGACCAGCTAGACCTACTGTCTCTAATTTATTATGACAGACCAGCTCGCTCTATTGTCTCTATTATATTATGACAAACCAGCTAGATCTACTGTCTCTATTATATTATGACAGACCAGCTATATCTACTGTCTCTATTATATTATGACAGACCATTTACATCTACTGTATCTATTATATTATGACATACCAGCTAGATCTATTGTATCTATTATATTTTGACAGACCAGCTAGATCTACTGTCTCTATTGTATTGTGACAGACCAGCTAGATCTACTGTCTCTATTATATTATGACAGACCCGCTAGATCTATTGTCTCTATTATAATATGACAGACCAGCTAGATCTACTGTCTCTATTGTATTGTGACAGACCAGCTAGATCTACTGTCTCTATTATATTATGACGGACAAGCTAGATCTACTATCTATTATATTATGATAGACCCGCTAGATCTATTGTCTCTATTATATTATGACAGACCAGCTAGATCTGCTGTCTCTATTATATTATGAATGACCAGCTAGATCTACTGTCCCTATTGTATTGTGACAGACCAGCTAGATCTACTGTCTCTATTATATTATGACAGTCCAGCTATATGTTTTGTCTCTATTATATTGTGACAGACCAGCTAGTTCTTCTGTCTCTATTATATTCTGACAGACCAGCTAGACCTACTGTCTGTAATGTATTATGACAGACCAGCTGGATCTATTGTCTCTATTATATTATGACAGACCAGCTAGATCTACTGTCTCTATTATATTATGACAGACCAGCTATATCTACTGTATCTATTATATTATGACAGACCAGCTAGATCTATTGTCTCTATTATATTATGACAGACCAGCTAGATCTACTGTCTCTATTGTATTATGATAGACCAGCTGGATCTACTGTCTCTATTATATTATGACAGACCAGCTAGATCTACTGTCTCTATTATATTATGACAGACCAGCTAGATGTTTTCTCTCTATTATATTGTGACAGACCAGCTAGATCTTCTGTCTCTATTATATTATGACAGACCAGCTAGACCTACTGTCTCTATTTTATTATGACAGACCAGCTCAATCTATTGTCTCTATTATATTATGACAGACCAGCTAGATCTACAGTCTCTATTATATTATGACAGACCAGCTATATCTACTGTCTCTATTATATTATGACAGACCATTTACATCTACTGTATCTATTATATTATGACAGACCAGCTAGATCTACTTTCTCTATTATATTATGACAAACCCGCTAGATCTACTGTCTCTATAATATTATGACAGACCAGCTAGATCCACTCTTTCTATTATATTATGACAGACCAGCTATATCTACTGTCTCTATTATATTATGACAGACCATTTACATCTACTGTATCTATTATATTATGACAGACAAGCTAGATCTACTGTCTCTATTGTATTATGACAGACCAGCTAGATCTACTGACTCTATTGTATTGTGACAGACCAGCTAGATCTATTGTCTCTATTATATTATGACAGACCAGCTAGATATACTGTCTCTATTATATTATGACAGACCAGCTAGATGTTTTGTCTCTAATATATTATGACAGACCATTTACATCTACTGTATCTATTATATTATGACAGACCAGCTAGATCTACTGTCTCTATTATATTATGACAGACCAGCTTGATGTTTTGTCTCTAATATATTGTGACAGACCAGCTAGATCTACTGACTCTATTGTATTGTGACAAACCAGCTAGATCTACTTTCTCTATTATATTATGACAAACCCGCTAGATCTACTGTCTCTATTATATTATGACAGACCAGCTAGATCTACTGTCTCTATTATATTATGACAGACCAATTCGATCTTTTGTCTCTAATAAATTGTGACAGACCAGCTAGATCCATTGTCTCTGTTAAATTATGACAGACCAACTAGATCTCCTGTCTCTATTATATTTTGACAGACCAGCTAGATCTACTGTCTCTATTAAATTATGATAGACCAGCTGGATATTTTGTCTCTATTTTATTATGATGGACCAGCTAGATCTACTGTCTCTATTATATTATTACATACCAGCTAGATCTACTGTCTCTATTAAATTATGATCGACCAGCTGGATCTACTGTCTCTATTATATTATGACAGACCAGCTAGACCTACTGTCTCTATTTTATTATGACAGACCAGCTCGATCTATTGTCTCTATTATATTATGACAAACCAGCTATATCTACAGTCTCTATTATATTATGACAGACCAGCTATATCTACTGTCTCTATTATATTATGACAGACCATTTACATCTACTGTATCTATTATATTATGACAGACCAGCTAGATCTATTGTCTCTATTATATTATGACAGACCAGCTAGATCTACGGTCTCTATTGTATTGTGAAAGACCAGCTAGATCTACTGTCTCTATTATAATATCACAAACCCGCTGGATCTATTGTCTCTATTATATTATGATAGACCAGCTAGATCTACTGTCTCATTGTTTTGACAGACCAGCTAGATCTACTGTCTCTATTATATTATGACAGAACATTTAGATCTTTTGTCTCTATTATATTGTGACAGACCAGCTAGATCTACTGTCTCTATTACATTATGACAGACCAACTAGATCTCCTGTCTCTATTATATTATGACACACCAGCTAGATCTTCTGTCTCTATTATATTATGACAGACCAGCTAGATCTACTGTCTCTATTGTATTGTGACAGACCAGCTAGATCTACTTTCTCTATCATATTATGACAAACCCGCTAGATCTACTGTCTCTATTATATTATGACAGACCAGCTAGATCTACTGTCTCTATTATATTTATGACAGACCAATTAGATCTTTTGTCTCTATTATATTGTGACAGACCAGCTAGATCCATTGTCTCTGTTAAATTATGACAGACCAACTAGATCTCCTGTCTCTATTATATTTTGACAGACCAGCTAGATCTACTGTCTCTATTAAATTATGATAGACCAGCTGGATATTTTGTCTCTATTTTATTATGATGGACCAGCTAGATCTACTGTCTCTATTATATTATTACATACCAGCTAGATCTACTGTCTCTATTAAATTATGATCGACCAGCTGGATCTACTGTCTCTATTATATTATGACAGACCAGCTAGACCTACTGTCTCTATTTTATTATGACAGACCAGCTCGATCTATTGTCTCTATTATATTATGACAAACCAGCTATATCTACAGTCTCTATTATATTATGACAGACCAGCTATATCTACTGTCTCTATTATATTATGATAGACCATTTACATCTACTGTATCTATTATATTATGACAGACCCGCTAGATCTATTGTCTCTATTATATTATGACAGACCAGCTAGATCTACTGTCTCTATTGTATTGTGAAAGACCAGCTAGATCTACTGTCTCTATTATAATATGACAAACCCGCTAGATCTATTGTCTCTATTATATTATGATAGACCAGCTAGATCTACTGTCTCATTGTTTTGACAGACCAGCTAGATCTACTGTCTCTATTATATTATGACAGAACATTTAGATCTTTTGTCTCTATTATATTGTGACAGACCAGCTAGAGCTACTGTCTCTATTACATTATGACAGACCAACTAGATCTCCTGTCTCTATTATATTATGACACACCAGCTAGATCTTCTGTCTCTATTATATTATGACAGACCAGCTAGATCTACTGTCTCTATTGTATTGTGACAGACCAGCTAGATCTACTGTCTCTATTATATTATGACAGTCCAGCTAGATCTACTGTCTCTATTATATTGTGACAGACCAGCTAGATCTTCTGTCTCTATTATATTATGACAGACCAGCTAGACCTACTGTCTCTAATTTATTATGACAGACCAGCTCGCTCTATTGTCTCTATTATATTATGACAAACCAGCTAGATCTACTGTCTCTATTATATTATGACAGACCAGCTATATCTACTGTCTCTATTATATTATGACAGACCATTTACATCTACTGTATCTATTATATTATGACATACCAGCTAGATCTATTGTATCTATTATATTTTGACAGACCAGCTAGATCTACTGTCTCTATTGTATTGTGACAGACCAGCTAGATCTACTGTCTCTATTATATTATGACAGACCCGCTAGATCTATTGTCTCTATTATAATATGACAGACCAGCTAGATCTACTGTCTCTATTATATTATGACAGAACATTTAGATCTTTTGTCTCTATTATATTGTGACAGACCAGCTAGATCTACTGTCTCTATTACATTATGACAGACCAACTAGATCTCCTGTCTCTATTATATTATGACACACCAGCTAGATCTTCTGTCTCTATTATATTATGACAGACCAGCTAGATCTACTGTCTCTATTGTATTGTGACAGACCAGCTAGATCTACTTTCTCTATCATATTATGACAAACCCGCTAGATCTACTGTCTCTATTATATTATGACAGACCAGCTAGATCTACTGTCTCTATTATATTTATGACAGACCAATTAGATCTTTTGTCTCTATTATATTGTGACAGACCAGCTAGATCCATTGTCTCTGTTAAATTATGACAGACCAACTAGATCTCCTGTCTCTATTATATTTTGACAGACCAGCTAGATCTACTGTCTCTATTAAATTATGATAGACCAGCTGGATATTTTGTCTCTATTTTATTATGATGGACCAGCTAGATCTACTGTCTCTATTATATTATTACATACCAGCTAGATCTACTGTCTCTATTAAATTATGATCGACCAGCTGGATCTACTGTCTCTATTATATTATGACAGACCAGCTAGACCTACTGTCTCTATTTTATTATGACAGACCAGCTCGATCTATTGTCTCTATTATATTATGACAAACCAGCTATATCTACAGTCTCTATTATATTATGACAGACCAGCTATATCTACTGTCTCTATTATATTATGATAGACCATTTACATCTACTGTATCTATTATATTATGACAGACCCGCTAGATCTATTGTCTCTATTATATTATGACAGACCAGCTAGATCTACTGTCTCTATTGTATTGTGAAAGACCAGCTAGATCTACTGTCTCTATTATAATATGACAAACCCGCTAGATCTATTGTCTCTATTATATTATGATAGACCAGCTAGATCTACTGTCTCATTGTTTTGACAGACCAGCTAGATCTACTGTCTCTATTATATTATGACAGAACATTTAGATCTTTTGTCTCTATTATATTGTGACAGACCAGCTAGAGCTACTGTCTCTATTACATTATGACAGACCAACTAGATCTCCTGTCTCTATTATATTATGACACACCAGCTAGATCTTCTGTCTCTATTATATTATGACAGACCAGCTAGATCTACTGTCTCTATTGTATTGTGACAGACCAGCTAGATCTACTGTCTCTATTATATTATGACAGTCCAGCTAGATCTACTGTCTCTATTATATTGTGACAGACCAGCTAGATCTTCTGTCTCTATTATATTATGACAGACCAGCTAGACCTACTGTCTCTAATTTATTATGACAGACCAGCTCGATCTAATGTCTCTATTATATTATGACAAACCAGCTAGATCTACTGTCTCTATTATATTATGACAGACCAGCTATATCTACTGTCTCTATTATATTATGACAGACCATTTACATCTACTGTATCTATTATATTATGACATACCAGCTAGATCTATTGTATCTATTATATTTTGACAGACCAGCTAGATCTACTGTCTCTATTGTATTGTGACAGACCAGCTAGATCTACTGTCTCTATTATATTATGACAGACCCGCTAGATCTATTGTCTCTATTATAATATGACAGACCAGCTAGATCTACTGTCTCTATTGTATTGTGACAGACCAGCTAGATCTACTGTCTCTATTATATTATGACAGACCAGCTAGATCTGCTGTCTCTATTATATTATGAATGACCAGCTAGATCTACTGTCCCTATTGTATTTTGACAGACCAGCTAGATCTACTGTCTCTATTATATTATGACAGTCCAGCTATATGTTTTGTCTCTATTATATTGTGACAGACCAGCTAGTTCTTCTGTCTCTATTATATTCTGACAGACCAGCTAGACCTACTGTCTGTAATTTATTATGACAGACCAGCTGGATCTATTGTCTCTATTATATTATGACAGACCAGCTAGATCTACTGTCTCTATTATATTATGACAGACCAGCTATATCTACTGTATCTATTATATTATGACAGACCAGCTAGATCTATTGTCTCTATTATATTATGACAGACCAGATAGATCTACTGTCTCTATTGTATTATGATAGACCAGCTGGATCTACTGTCTCTATTATATTATGACAGACCAGCTAGATCTACTGTCTCTATTATATTATGACAGACCAGCTAGATGTTTTCTCTCTATTATATTGTGACAGACCAGCTAGATCTTCTGTCTCTATTATATTATGACAGACCAGCTAGACCTACTGTCTCTATTTTATTATGACAGACCAGCTCAATCTATTGTCTCTATTATATTATGACAGACCAGCTAGATCTACAGTCTCTATTATATTATGACAGACCAGCTATATCTACTGTCTCTATTATATTATGACAGACCATTTACATCTACTGTATCTATTATATTATGACAGACCAGCTAGATCTACTTTCTCTATTATATTATGACAAACCCGCTAGATCTACTGTCTCTATAATATTATGACAGACCAGCTAGATCCACTGTTTCTATTATATTATGACAGACCAGCTATATCTACTGTCTCTATTATATTATGACAGACCATTTACATCTACTGTATCTATTATATTATGACAGACAAGCTAGATCTACTGTCTCTATTGTATTATGACAGACCAGCTAGATCTACTGACTCTATTGTATTGTGACAGACCAGCTAGATCTATTGTCTCTATTATATTATGACAGACCAGCTAGATCTACTGTCTCTATTATATTATGACAGACCAGCTAGATGTTTTGTCTCTAATATATTATGACAGACCATTTACATCTACTGTATCTATTATATTATGACAGACCAGCTAGATCTACTGTCTCTATTATATTATGACAGACCAGCTAGATGTTTTGTCTCTAATATGTTGTGACAGACCAGCTAGATCTTCTGTCTCTATTATATTTTGAAAGACCAGCTAGACCTACTGACTCTGTTTTATTATGACAGACCAGCTCGATCTATTGTCTCTATTATATTATGACAGACCAGCTAGATCTACCGTCTCTATTATATTATGACGGACCAGCTATATCTACTGTCTCTATTATATTATGACAGACCATTTACATCTACTGTATCTATTATATTATGACAGACCAGCTAGATCTATTATCTCTATTATATTATGACAGACCAGCTAGATCTACTGACTCTATTGTATTGTGACAAACCAGCTAGATCTACTTTCTCTATTATATTATGACAAACCCGCTAGATCTACTGTCTCTATTATATTATGACAGACCAGCTAGATCTACTGTCTCTATTATATTATGACAGACCAATTAGATCTTTTGTCTCTAATAAATTGTGACAGACCAGCTAGATCCATTGTCTCTGTTAAATTATGACAGACCAACTAGATCTCCTGTCTCTATTATATTTTGACAGACCAGCTAGATCTACTGTCTCTATTAAATTATGATAGACCAGCTGGATATTTTGTCTCTATTTTATTATGATGGACCAGCTAGATCTACTGTCTCTATTATATTATTACATACCAGCTAGATCTACTGTCTCTATTAAATTATGATCGACCAGCTGGATCTACTGTCTCTATTATATTATGACAGACCAGCTAGACCTACTGTCTCTATTTTATTATGACAGACCAGCTCGATCTATTGTCTCTATTATATTATGACAAACCAGCTATATCTACAGTCTCTATTATATTATGACAGACCAGCTATATCTACTGTCTCTATTATATTATGACAGACCATTTACATCTACTGTATCTATTATATTATGACAGACCAGCTAGATCTACTGTCTCTATTATATTATGACAGTCCAGCTATATGTTTTGTCTCTATTATATTGTGACAGACCAGCTAGTTCTTCTGTCTCTATTATATTCTGACAGACCAGCTAGACCTACTGTCTGTAATTTATTATGACAGACCAGCTGGATCTATTGTCTCTATTATATTATGACAGACCAGCTAGATCTACTGTCTCTATTATATTATGACAGACCAGCTATATCTACTGTATCTATTATATTATGACAGACCAGCTAGATCTATTGTCTCTATTATATTATGACAGACCAGATAGATCTACTGTCTCTATTGTATTATGATAGACCAGCTGGATCTACTGTCTCTATTATATTATGACAGACCAGCTAGATCTACTGTCTCTATTATATTATGACAGACCAGCTAGATGTTTTCTCTCTATTATATTGTGACAGACCAGCTAGATCTTCTGTCTCTATTATATTATGACAGACCAGCTAGACCTACTGTCTCTATTTTATTATGACAGACCAGCTCAATCTATTGTCTCTATTATATTATGACAGACCAGCTAGATCTACAGTCTCTATTATATTATGACAGACCAGCTATATCTACTGTCTCTATTATATTATGACAGACCATTTACATCTACTGTATCTATTATATTATGACAGACCAGCTAGATCTACTTTCTCTATTATATTATGACAAACCCGCTAGATCTACTGTCTCTATAATATTATGACAGACCAGCTAGATCCACTGTTTCTATTATATTATGACAGACCAGCTATATCTACTGTCTCTATTATATTATGACAGACCATTTACATCTACTGTATCTATTATATTATGACAGACAAGCTAGATCTACTGTCTCTATTGTATTATGACAGACCAGCTAGATCTACTGACTCTATTGTATTGTGACAGACCAGCTAGATCTATTGTCTCTATTATATTATGACAGACCAGCTAGATCTACTGTCTCTATTATATTATGACAGACCAGCTAGATGTTTTGTCTCTAATATATTATGACAGACTTTTTACATCTACTGTATCTATTATATTATGACAGACCAGCTAGATCTACTGTCTCTATTATATTATGACAGACCAGCTAGATGTTTTGTCTCTAATATGTTGTGACAGACCAGCTAGATCTTCTGTCTCTATTATATTTTGAAAGACCAGCTAGACCTACTGACTCTGTTTTATTATGACAGACCAGCTCGATCTATTGTCTCTATTATATTATGACAGACCAGCTAGATCTACCGTCTCTATTATATTATGACGGACCAGCTATATCTACTGTCTCTATTATATTATGACAGACCATTTACATCTACTGTATCTATTATATTATGACAGACCAGCTAGATCTATTATCTCTATTATATTATGACAGACCAGCTAGATCTACTGACTCTATTGTATTGTGACAAACCAGCTAGATCTACTTTCTCTATTATATTATGACAAACCCGCTAGATCTACTGTCTCTATTATATTATGACAGACCAGCTAGATCTACTGTCTCTATTATATTATGACAGACCAATTAGATCTTTTGTCTCTAATAAATTGTGACAGACCAGCTAGATCCATTGTCTCTGTTAAATTATGACAGACCAACTAGATCTCCTGTCTCTATTATATTTTGACAGACCAGCTAGATCTACTGTCTCTATTAAATTATGATAGACCAGCTGGATATTTTGTCTCTATTTTATTATGATGGACCAGCTAGATCTACTGTCTCTATTATATTATTACATACCAGCTAGATCTACTGTCTCTATTAAATTATGATCGACCAGCTGGATCTACTGTCTCTATTATATTATGACAGACCAGCTAGACCTACTGTCTCTATTTTATTATGACAGACCAGCTCGATCTATTGTCTCTATTATATTATGACAAACCAGCTATATCTACAGTCTCTATTATATTATGACAGACCAGCTATATCTACTGTCTCTATTATATTATGACAGACCATTTACATCTACTGTATCTATTATATTATGACAGACCAGCTAGATCTATTGTCTCTATTATATTATGACAGACCAGCTAGATCTACTGTCTCTATTGTATTGTGAAAGACCAGCTAGATCTACTGTCTCTATTATAATTTCACAAACCCGCTGGATCTATTGTCTCTATTATATTATGATAGACCAGCTAGATCTACTGTCTCATTGTTTTGACAGACCAGCTAGATCTACTGTCTCTATTATATTATGACATAACATTTAGATCTTTTGTCTCTATTATATTGTGACAGACCAGCTAGATCCAATGTCTCTATTATATTATGACAGACCAGCTAGATCTACTGTCTCTATTACATTATGACAGACCAACTAGATCTCCTGTCTCTATTATATTATGACAGACCAGCTAGATCTTCTGTCTCTATTATATTATGACAGACCAGCTAGATCTACTGTCTCTATTGTATTGTGACAGACCAGCTAGATCTACTGTCTCTATTATATTATGACAGTCCAGCTAGATGTTTTGTCTCTATTATATTGTGACAGACCAGCTAGATCTTCTGTCTCTATTATATTATGACAGACCAGCTAGACCTACTGTCTCTAATTTATTATGACAGACCAGCTCGCTCTATTGTCTCTATTATATTATGACAAACCAGCTAGATCTACTGTCTCGATTATATTATGACAGACCAGCTAGATCTACTGTCTCTATTATAATATGACAGACCAGCTATATCTACTGTCTCTATTATATTATGACAGACCAGCTAGATCTACTGTCTCTATTGTATTGTGACAGACCAGCTAGATCTACTGTCTCTATTAAATTATGATAGACCAGCTGGATATTTTGTCTCTATTTTATTATGATGGACCAGCTAGATCTACTGTCTCTATTATATTATTACATACCAGCTAGATCTACTGTCTCTATTAAATTATGATCGACCAGCTGGATCTACTGTCTCTATTATATTATGACAGACCAGCTAGACCTACTGTCTCTATTTTATTATGACAGACCAGCTCGATCTATTGTCTCTATTATATTATGACAAACCAGCTATATCTACAGTCTCTATTATATTATGACAGACCAGCTATATCTACTGTCTCTATTATATTATGACAGACCATTTACATCTACTGTATCTATTATATTATGACAGACCAGCTAGATCTATTGTCTCTATTATATTATGACAGACCAGCTAGATCTACTGTCTCTATTGTATTGTGAAAGACCAGCTAGATCTACTGTCTCTATTATAATATCACAAACCCGCTGGATCTATTGTCTCTATTATATTATGATAGACCAGCTAGATCTACTGTCTCATTGTTTTGACAGACCAGCTAGATCTACTGTCTCTATTATATTATGACATAACATTTAGATCTTTTGTCTCTATTATATTGTGACAGACCAGCTAGATCCAATGTCTCTATTATATTATGACAGACCAGCTAGATCTACTGTCTCTATTACATTATGACAGACCAACTAGATCTCCTGTCTCTATTATATTATGACAGACCAGCTAGATCTTCTGTCTCTATTATATTATGACAGACCAGCTAGATCTACTGTCTCTATTGTATTGTGACAGACCAGCTAGATCTACTGTCTCTATTATATTATGACAGTCCAGCTAGATGTTTTGTCTCTATTATATTGTGACAGACCAGCTAGATCTTCTGTCTCTATTATATTATGACAGACCAGCTAGACCTACTGTCTCTAATTTATTATGACAGACCAGCTCGCTCTATTGTCTCTATTATATTATGACAAACCAGCTAGATCTACTGTCTCGATTATATTATGACAGACCAGCTAGATCTACTGTCTCTATTATATTATGACAGACCAGCTATATCTACTGTCTCTATTATATTATGACAGACCAGCTAGATCTACTGTCTCTATTGTATTGTGACAGACCAGCTAGATCTACTGTCTCTATTATATTATGACAGACCCGCTAGATCTATTGTCTCTATTATAATATGACAGACCAGCTAGATCTACTGTCTCTATTGTATTGTGACAGACCAGCTAGATCTACTGTCTCTATTATATTATGACGGACAAGCTAGATCTACTATCTATTATATTATGATAGACCCGCTAGATCTATTGTCTCTATTATATTATGACAGACCAGCTAGATCTGCTGTCTCTATTATATTATGAATGACCAGCTAGATGTTTTGTCTCTAATATATTATGACAGACCATTGACATCTACTGTATCTATTATATTATGACAGACCAGCTAGATCTACTGTCTCTATTATATTATGACAGACCAGCTAGATGTTTTGTCTCTAATATATTGTGACAGACCAGCTAGATCTTCTGTCTCTATTATATTTTGAAAGACCAGCTAGACCTACTGACTCTGTTTTATTATGACAGACCAGCTCGATCTATTGTCTCTATTATATTATGACAGACCAGCTAGATCTACCGTCTCTATTATATTATGACGGACCAGCTATATCTACTGTCTCTATTATATTATGACAGACCATTTACATCTACTGTATCTATTATATTATGACAGACCAGCTAGATCTATTATCTCTATTATATTATGACAGACCAGCTAGATCTACTGACTCTATTGTATTGTGACAAACCAGCTAGATCTACTTTCTCTATTATATTATGACAAACCCGCTAGATCTACTGTCTCTATTATATTATGACAGACCAGCTAGATCTACTGTCTCTATTATATTATGACAGACCAATTAGATCTTTTGTCTCTAATAAATTGTGACAGACCAGCTAGATCCATTGTCTCTGTTAAATTATGACAGACCAACTAGATCTCCTGTCTCTATTATATTTTGACAGACCAGCTAGATCTACTGTCTCTATTAAATTATGATAGACCAGCTGGATATTTTGTCTCTATTTTATTATGATGGACCAGCTAGATCTACTGTCTCTATTATATTATTACATACCAGCTAGATCTACTGTCTCTATTAAATTATGATCGACCAGCTGGATCTACTGTCTCTATTATATTATGACAGACCAGCTAGACCTACTGTCTCTATTTTATTATGACAGACCAGCTCGATCTATTGTCTCTATTATATTATGACAAACCAGCTATATCTACAGTCTCTATTATATTATGACAGACCAGCTATATCTACTGTCTCTATTATATTATGACAGACCATTTACATCTACTGTATCTATTATATTATGACAGACCAGCTAGATCTATTGTCTCTATTATATTATGACAGACCAGCTAGATCTACTGTCTCTATTGTATTGTGAAAGACCAGCTAGATCTACTGTCTCTATTATAATATCACAAACCCGCTGGATCTATTGTCTCTATTATATTATGATAGACCAGCTAGATCTACTGTCTCATTGTTTTGACAGACCAGCTAGATCTACTGTCTCTATTATATTATGACAGAACATTTAGATCTTTTGTCTCTATTATATTGTGACAGACCAGCTAGATCCAATGTCTCTATTATATTATGACAGACCAGCTAGATCTACTGTCTCTATTACATTATGACAGACCAACTAGATCTCCTGTCTCTATTATATTATGACAGACCAGCTAGATCTTCTGTCTCTATTATATTATGACAGACCAGCTAGATCTACTGTCTCTATTGTATTGTGACAGACCAGCTTGATCTACTGTCTCTATTATATTATGACAGTCCAGCTAGATGTTTTGTCTCTATTATATTGTGACAGACCAGCTAGATCTTCTGTCTCTATTATATTATGACAGACCAGCTAGACCTACTGTCTCTAATTTATTATGACAGACCAGCTCGCTCTATTGTCTCTATTATATTATGACAAACCAGCTAGATCTACTGTCTCTATTATATTATGACAGACCAGCTAGATCTACTGTCTCTATTATATTATGACAGACCAGCTATATCTACTGTCTCTATTATATTATGACAGACCATTTACATCTACTGTATCTATTATATTATGACATACCAGCTACATCTATTGTATCTATTATATTATGACAGACCAGCTAGATCTACTGTCTCTATTGTATTGTGACAGACCAGCTAGATCTACTGTCTCTATTATATTATGACAGACCCGCTAGATCTATTGTCTCTATTATAATATGACAGACCAGCTAGATCTACTGTCTCTATTGTATTGTGACAGACCAGCTAGATCTACTGTCTCTATTATATTATGACGGACAAGCTAGATCTACTATCTATTATATTATGATAGACCCGCTAGATCTATTGTCTCTATTATATTATGACAGACCAGCTAGATCTGCTGTCTCTATTATATTATGAATGACCAGCTAGATCTACTGTCTCTATTATATAATGACAGACCAGCTAGATCTACTGTCTCTATTATATTATGACAGACCAGCTAGATGTTTTGTCTCTATTTTATTGTGACAGACCAGCTAGACCTACTGTCTCTATTTTATTATGACAGACTAGCTCGTTCTATTGTCTCTATTATATTATGACAGACTAGCTAGATCTACTGTCACTATTATATTATGACAGAACATTTACATCTACTGTATCTATTATTCTATGACAGACCAGCTAGATCTACTGTCTCTATTATATTATGACAGACCAGCTAGATCTACTGTCTCTATTATATTATGACAGACCAGCTAGATGTTTTGTCTCTATTATATTGTGAAAGACCAGCTAGATCTTCTGTCTCTATTATATTATGACAGACCAGCTAGATGTTTTGTCTCTATTATATTGTGACAGACCAGCTAGATCTACTGTCTCTATTATATTATGACAGACCAGCCAGATCTACTGTCTCTATTATATTATGACAGACCAGCTAGATCTACTGTCTCTATTGTATTGTGAAAGACCAGCTAGATCTACTGTCTCTATTATAATATCACAAACCCGCTGGATCTATTGTCTCTATTATATTATGATAGACCAGCTAGATCTACTGTCTCATTGTTTTGACAGACCAGCTAGATCTACTGTCTCTATTATATTATGACAGAACATTTAGATCTTTTGTCTCTATTATATTGTGACAGACCAGCTAGATCCAATGTCTCTATTATATTATGACAGACCAGCTAGATCTACTGTCTCTATTACATTATGACAGACCAACTAGATCTCCTGTCTCTATTATATTATGACAGACCAGCTAGATCTTCTGTCTCTATTATATTATGACAGACCAGCTAGATCTACTGTCTCTATTGTATTGTGACAGACCAGCTAGATCTACTGTCTCTATTATATTATGACAGTCCAGCTAGATGTTTTGTCTCTATTATATTGTGACAGACCAGCTAGATCTTCTGTCTCTATTATATTATGACAGACCAGCTAGACCTACTGTCTCTAATTTATTATGACAGACCAGCTCGCTCTATTGTCTCTATTATATTATGACAAACCAGCTAGATCTACTGTCTCTATTATATTATGACAGACCAGCTAGATCTACTGTCTCTATTATATTATGACAGACCAGCTATATCTACTGTCTCTATTATATTATGACAGACCAGCTAGATCTACTGTCTCTATTATATTATGACAGACCCGCTAGATCTATTGTCTCTATTATAATATGAAAGACCAGCTAGATCTACTGTCTCTATTGTATTGTGATAGACCAGCTAGATCTACTGTCTCTATTATATTATGACGGACAAGCTAGATCTACTATCTATTATATTATGATAGACCCGCTAGATCTATTGTCTCTATTATATTATGACAGACCAGCTAGATCTGCTGTCTCTATTATATTATGAATGACCAGCTAGATCTACTGTCTCTATTATATAATGACAGACCAGCTAGATCTACTGTCTCTATTATATTATGACAGACCAGCTAGATGTTTTGTCTCTATTATATTGTGACAGACCAGCTAGATCTTCTGTCTCTATAATATTATGACAGACCAGCTAGACCTACTGTCTCTATTTTATTATGACAGACTAGCTCGTTCTATTGTCTCTATTATATTATGACAGACTAGCTAGATCTACTGTCACTATTATATTATGACAGAACATTTACATCTACTGTATCTATTATTCTATGACAGACCAGCTAGATCTACTGTCTCTATTATATTATGACAGACCAGCTAGATCTACTGTCTCTATTATATTATGACAGACCAGCTAGATGTTTTGTCTCTATTATATTGTGAAAGACCAGCTAGATCTTCTGTCTCTATTATATTATGACAGACCAGCCAGATCTACTGTCTCTATTATATTATGACAGACCAGCTAGATCTACTGTCTCTATTGTATTGTGAAAGACCAGCTAGATCTACTGTCTCTATTATAATATCACAAACCCGCTGGATCTATTGTCTCTATTATATTATGATAGACCAGCTACATCTACTGTCTCATTGTTTTGACAGACCAGCTAGATCTACTGTCTCTATTATATTATGACAGAACATTTAGATCTTTTGTCTCTATTATATTGTGACAGACCAGCTAGATCCAATGTCTCTATTATATTATGACAGACCAGCTAGATCTACTGTCTCTATTACATTATGACAGACCAACTAGATCTCCTGTCTCTATTATATTATGACAGACCAGCTAGATCTTCTGTCTCTATTATATTATGACAGACCAGCTAGATATACTGTCTCTATTGTATTGTGACAGACCAGCTAGATCTACTGTCTCTATTATATTATGACAGTCCAGCTAGATGTTTTGTCTCTATTATATTGTGACAGACCAGCTAGATCTTCTGTCTCTATTATATTATGACAGACCAGCTAGACCTACTGTCTCTAATTCATTATGACAGACCAGCTCGCTCTATTGTCTCTATTATATTATGACAAACCAGCTAGATCTACTGTCTCTATTATATTATGACAGACCAGCTAGATCTACTGTCTCTATTATATTATGACAGACCAGCTATATCTACTGTCTCTATTATATTATGACAGACCATTTACGTCTACTGTATCTATTATATTATGACATACCAGCTAGATCTATTGTATCTATTATATTATGACAGACCAGCTAGATCTACTGTCTCTATTGTATTGTGACAGACCAGCTAGATCTACTGTCTCTATTATATTATGACAGACCCGCTAGATCTATTGTCTCTATTATAATATGACAGACCAGCTAGATCTGCTGTCTCTATTATATTATGAATGACCATCGAGATCTACTGTCTCTATTTTATTATGACAGACCAGCTAGATCTACTGTCTCTATTATATTATGACGGACAAGCTAGATCTACTGTCTATTATATTATGACAGACCCGCTAGATCTATTGTCTCTATTATATTATGACAGACCAGCTAGATCTACTGTCTCTATTATATTATGACAGACCAGCTAGATGTTTTGTCTCAATTAAATTGTGACAGACCAGCTAGATCTTCTGTCTATATTATATTATAACAGACCAGCTAGACCTACTGTCTCTATTATATTATGACAGACCAGCTAGATCTGCTGTCTCTATTATATTATGAATGACCATCTAGATCTACTGTCTCTATTTTATTATTACAGACCAGCTAGATCTACTGTCTCTATTATATTATGACGGACAAGCTAGATCTACTGTCTATTATATTATGACAGACCCGCTAGATCTATTGTCTCTATTATATTATGACAGACCAGCTAGATCTACTGTCTCTATTATATTATGACAGACCAGCTAGATGTTTTGTCTCAATTAAATTGTGACAGACCAGCTAGATCTTCTGTCTATATTATATTATAACAGACCAGCTAGACCTACTGTCTCTATTATATTATGGCAGACGAGCTAGATCTACTGTCTCTATTATATTATGACAGACCAGCTAGATCTACTGTCTCTATTATATTATGACAGACCAGCTAGATGTTTTGTCTCTATTATATTGTGAAAGACCAGCTAGATCTGCTGTCTCTATAATATTATGAATGACCAGCTAGATCTACTGTCTCTATTATATTATGACAGACCAGCTAGATCTACTGTCTCTATTGTATTATGACAGACCAGCTAGATCTACTGTCTCTATAATATTATGACAGACCAGCTAGATCTGCTGTCTCTATTATATTATGAATGACCAGCTAGATCTACTGTCTCTATTATATTATGAGAGACCAGCTAGATCTGCTGTCTCTATTATACTATGAATGACCAGCTAGATCTACTGTCTCTATTATAGTATGACAGACCAGCTAGAGCTACTGTCTCTATTGTATTATGACAGACCAGTTAGATGTTTTGTCTCTATTATATTGTGACAGACCAGCTAGATCTTCTGTCTCTATTATATTATGACAGACCAGCTAGACCTACTGTCTCTATTATATTATGGCAGAACAGCTAGATCTACTGTCACTATTCTATTTTGACAGAACATTTACATCTACTGTATCTCTTATATTATGACAGAAGAGCTAGATCTATTGTCTCTATTATATTATGACAGACCAGCTAGATCTACTGTCACTATTCTATTTTGACAGAACATTTACATCTACTGTATCTATTATATTATGACAGACCAGCTAGATCTATTGTCTCTATTATATTATGACAGACCAGCTAGATGTTTTGTCTCTATAATATTATGACAGACCAGCTAGATCTGCTGTCTCTATTATATTATGAATGACCATCTAGATCTACTGTCTCTATTATATTATGACAGACCAGCTAGATCTACTGTCTCTATTATATTATGACAGACCAGCTAGATCTACTGTCTCTATTATATTATGACGGACAAGCTAGATCTAATGTCTATTATATTATGACAGACCCGCTAGATCTATTGTCTCTATTATATTATGACAGACCAGCTAGATCTACTGTCTCTATTATACTATGAATGACCAGCTAGATCTACTGTCTCTATTATATTATGACAGACCAGCTAGATCTACTGTCTCTATTATATTATGACAGACCAGCTAGATGTTTTGTCTCTATTATATTGTGAAAGACCAGCTAGATCTTCTGTCTCTATTATATTATGACATACCAGCTAGACCTACTGTCTCTATTATATTATGACAGACCAGCTAGATCTAATGTCTCTATTATATTATGACGGACAAGCTAGATCTACTGTCTATTATATTATGACAGACCAGCTAGATCTATTGTCTCTATTATATTATGACAGACCAGCTAGATGTTTTGTCTCTATAATATTATGACAGACCAGCTAGATCTGCTGTCTCTATTATATTATGAATGACCATCTAGATCTACTGTCTCTATTTTATTATGACAGACCAGCTAGATCTACTGTCTCTATTATATTATGAAGGACAAGCTAGATCTACTGTCTATTATATTATGACAGACCCGCTAGATCTATTGTCTCTATTATATTATGACAGACCAGCTAGATCTGCTGTCTCTATTATACTATGAATGACCAGCTAGATCTACTGTCTCTATTATATTATGACAGACCAGCTAGATCTACTGTCTCTATTATATTATGACAGACCAGCTAGATGTTTTGTCTCAATTAAATTGTGACAGACCAGCTAGATCTTCTGTCTATATTATCTTATAACAGACCAGCTAGACCTACTGTCTCTATTATATTATGGCAGACGAGCTAGATCTACTGTCTCTATTATATTATGACAGACCAGCCAGATCTACTGTCTCTATTATATTATGACAGACCAGCTAGATCTACTGTCTCTATTGTATTATGACAGACCAGCTAGATCTACTGTCTCTATAATATTATGACAGACCAGCTAGATCTGCTGTCTCTATTATATTATGAGAGACCAGCTAGATCTGCTGTCTCTATTATACTATGAATGACCAGCTAGATCTACTGTCTCTATTATAGTATGACAGACCAGCTAGATCTACTGTCTCTATTGTATTATGACAGACCAGTTAGATGTTTTGCCTCTATTATATTGTGACAGACCAGCTAGATCTTCTGTCTCTATTATATTATGACAGACCAGCTAGACCTACTGTCTCTATTATATTATGGCAGAACAGCTAGATCTACTGTCACTATTCTATTTTGACAGAACATTTACATCTACTGTATCTCTTATATTATGACAGAAGAGCTAGATCTATTGTCTCTATTATATTATGACAGACCAGCTAGATCTACTGTCACTATTCTATTTTGACAGAACATTTACATCTACTGTATCTATTATATTATGACAGACCAGCTAGATCTATTGTCTCTATTATATTATGACAGACCAGCTAGATGTTTTGTCTCTATAATATTATGACAGACCAGCTAGATCTGCTGTCTCTATTATATTATGAATGACCATCTAGATCTACTGTCTCTATTATATTATGACAGACCAGCTAGATCTACTGTCTCTATTATATTATGACAGACCAGCTAGATCTACTGTCTCTATTATACTATGAATGACCAGCTAGATCTGCTGTCTCTATTATATTATGAATGACCATCTAGATCTACTGTCTATTATATTATGACAGACCCGCTATATCTATTGTCTCTATTATAATATGACAGACCAGCTAGATCTACTGTCTCTATTATACTATGAATGACCAGCTAGATCTACTGTCTCTATTATATTATGACAGACCAGCTAGATCTACTGTCTCTATTATATTATGACAGACCAGCTAGATGTTTTGTCTCTATTATATTATGACATACCAGCTAGACCTACTGTCTCTATTATATTATGACAGACCAGCTAGATCTAATGTCTCTATTATATTATGACGGACAAGCTAGATCTACTGTCTATTATATTATGACAGACCCGCTAGATCTATTGTCTCTATTATATTATGACATACCAGCTAGATCTGCTGTCTCTATTATACTATGAATGACCAGATAGATCTACTGTCTCTATTATATTATGACAGAACATTTACATCTATTGTCTCTATTATATTATGACAGACCAGCTAGATCTGCTGTCTCTATTATATTATGACAGACCAGCTAGATCTACTGTCTCTATTATATTATGACAGACCAGCTAGATCTACTGTCTCTATTATATTATGACAGACCAGCTAGATGTATTGTCTCTATTATATTGTGACAGACCAGCTAGATCTGCTGTCTCTATTATATTATCAATGACCAGCTAGATCTACTGTCTCTATTATATTATGACAGACCAGCTAGATCTACTGTCTCTATTATATTATGACAGACCAGCTAGATCTACTGTCTCTATTATATTATGACAGACCAGCTAGATCTGCTGTCTCTATTATACTATGAATGACCAGCTAGATCTACTGTCTCTATTATATTATGACAGACCAGCTAGATCTACTGTCTCTATTATATTATGACAGACCAGCTAGATGTTTTGTCTCTATTATATTGTGAAAGACCAGCTAGATCTTCTGTCTCTATTATATTATGACAGACCAGCTAGACCTACTGTCTCTATTATATTATGACAGACCAGCTAGATCTAATGTCTCTATTATATTATGATGGACAAGCTAGATCTACTGTCTATTATATTATGACAGACCCGCTAGATCTATTGTCTCTATTATAATATGACAGACCAGCTAGATCTGCTGTCTCTATTATACTATGAATGACCAGCTAGATCTACTGTCTCTATTATAGTATGACAGACCAGCTAGATCTACTGTCTCTATTATATTATGACAGACCAGCTAGATGTTTTGTCTCTATTATATTGTGACAGACCAGCTAGATCTTCTGTCTCTATTATATTATGACAGACCAGCTAGACCTACTGTCTCTATTATATTATGGCAGAACAGCTAGATCTACTGTCACTATTCTATTTTGACAGAACATTTACATCTACTGTATCTATTATATTATGACAGACCAGCTAGATCTATTGTCTCTATTATATTATGACAGACCAGCTAGATGTTTTGTCTCTATAATATTATGACAGACCAGCTAGATCTGCTGTCTCTATTATATTATGAATGACCATCTAGATCTACTGTCTCTATTATATTATGACAGACCAGCTAGATCTACTGTCTCTATTATATTATGACGGACAAGCTAGATCTACTGTCTATTATATTATGACAGACCCGCTAGATCTATTGTCTCTATTATATTATGACAGACCAGCTAGATCTGCTGTCTCTATTATACTATGAATGACCAGCTAGACCTACTGTCTCTATTATATTATGGCAGACGAGCTAGATCTACTGTCTCTATTATATTATGACAGACCAGCCAGATCTACTGTCTCTATTATATTATGACAGACCAGCTAGATCTACTGTCTCTATTATATTATGACAGTCCAGCTAGATCTACTGTCTCTATTATATTATGACAGACCAGCCAGATCTACTGTCTCTATTATATTATGACAGACCAGCTAGATGTTTTGTCTCTATTATATTGTGACAGACCAGCTAGATCTGCTGTCTCTATTATATTATGAATGACCATCTAGATCTACTGTCTCTATTATATTATGACAGACCAGCAAGATCTACTGTCTCTATTATATTATGACAGACCAGCTAGATCTACTGTCTCTATTATATTATGACAGACCAGCTAGATGTTTTGTCTCTATAATATTATGACCGACCAGCTAGATCTGCTGTCTCTATTATATTATGAATGACCAGCTAGATCTACTGTCTCTATTATATTATGACAGAACATTTACATCTACTGTATATATTATAGTATGACAGACGAGCTAGATCTATTGTCTCTATTATATTATGACAGACAAGCTAGATCTACTGTCTCTATTATATTATGACGTACAAGCTAGATCTACTGTCTATTATATTATGACAGACCCGCTAGATCTATTGTCTCTATTATCTTATGACAGACCAGCTAGATCTGCTGTCTCTATTATATTATGACGGACCAGCTAGATCTACTGTCTCTATTATACTATGACAGACCAGCTAGATCTACTGTCTCTATTATATTATGACAGACCAGCCAGATCTACTGTCTCTATTATATTATGACAGACCAGCTAGATGTATTGTCTCTATTATATTGTGACAGACCAGCTAGATGTTTTGTCTCTATAATATTATGACAGACCAGCTAGATCTGCTGTCTCTATTATATTATGAATGACCAGCTAGATCTACTGTCTCTATTATATTATGACAGACCAGCTAGATCTACTGTCTCTATTATATTATGACGGACAAGCTAGATCTACTGTCTATTATATTATGACAGACCCGCTAGATCTATTGTCTCTATTATATTATGACAGACCAGCTAGATCTGCTGTCTCTATTATACTATGAATGACCAGCTAGATCTACTGTCTATTATATTATGACAGACCCGCTAGATCTATTGTCTCTATTATATTATGACAGACCAGCTAGATCTGCTGTCTCTATTATATTATCAATGACCAGCTAGATCTACTGTCTCTATTATATTATGACAGACCAGCTAGATGTTTTGTCTCTATAATATTATGACCGACCAGCTAGATCTGCTGTCTCTATTATATTATGAATGACCAGCTAGATCTACTGTCTCTATTATATTATGACAGACCAGCTAGATCTAATGTCTCTTTTATATTATGACGGACAAGCTAGATCTACTGTCTATTATATTATGACAGACCCGCTAGATCTATTGTCTCTATTATATTATGACAGACCAGCTAGATCTGCTGTCTCTATTATACTATGAATGACCAGCTAGATCTACTGTCTCTATTATATTATGACAGAACATTTACATCTACTGTATATATTATAGTATGACAGACGAGCTAGATCTATTGTCTCTATTATATTATGACAGACAAGCTAGATCTACTGTCTCTATTATATTATGACGTACAAGCTAGATCTACTGTCTATTATATTATGACAGACCCGCTAGATCTATTGTCTCTATTATCTTATGACAGACCAGCTAGATCTGCTGTCTCTATTATATTATGACGGACCAGCTAGATCTACTGTCTCTATTATACTATGACAGACCAGCTAGATCTACTGTCTCTATTATATTATGACAGACCAGCCAGATCTACTGTCTCTATTATATTATGACAGACCAGCTAGATGTATTGTCTCAATTATATTGTGACAGACCAGCTAGATGTTTTGTCTCTATAATATTATGACAGACCAGCTAGATCTGCTGTCTCTATTATATTATGAATGACCAGCTAGATCTACTGTCTCTATTATATTATGACAGACCAGCTAGATCTACTGTCTCTATTATATTATGACGGACAAGCTAGATCTACTGTCTATTATATTATGACAGACCCGCTAGATCTATTGTCTCTATTATATTATGACAGACCAGCTAGATCTGCTGTCTCTATTATACTATGAATGACCAGCTAGATCTACTGTCTATTATATTATGACAGACCCGCTAGATCTATTGTCTCTATTATATTATGACAGACCAGCTAGATCTGCTGTCTCTATTATATTATCAATGACCAGCTAGATCTACTGTCTCTATTATATTATGACAGACCAGCTAGATCTACTGTCTCTATTATATTATGAAAGACCAGCTAGATCTACTGTCTCTATTATATTATGACAGACCAGCTAGATGTTTTGTCTCTATAATATTATGACAGACCAGCTAGATCTGCTGTCTCTATTATATTATGAATGACCAGCTAGATCTACTGTCTCTATTATATTATGACAGACCAGCTAGATCTACTGTCTCTATTATATTATGACGGACAAGCTAGATCTACTGTCTATTATATTATGACAAACCCGCTAGATCTATTGTCTCTATTATATTATGACAGACCAGCTAGATGTTTTGTCTCTATAATATTATGACAGACCAGCTAGATCTGCTGTCTCTATTATATTATGAATGACCAGCTAGATCTACTGTCTCTATTATATTATGACAGACCAGCTAGATCTATTGTTTCTATTAAATTATGATGGACAAGCTAGATCTACTGTCTATTATATTATGACAGACCCGCTAGATCTATTGTCTCTATTATAATATGACAGACCAGCTAGATCTGCTGTCTCTATTATACTATGAATGACCAGCTAGATCTACTGTCTCTATTGTAGTATGACAGACCAGCTAGATCTACTGTCTCTATTATATTATGACAGACCAGCTAGATGTTTTGTCTCTATTATATTGTGACAGACCAGCTAGATCTTCTGTCTCTATTATATTATGACAGACCAGCTAGACCTACTGTCTCTATTATATTATGGCAGAACAGCTAGATCTACTGTCACTATTCTATTTTGACAGAACATGTACTGTATCTATTATATTATGACAGACCAGCTAGATCTATTGTCTCTATTATATTATGACAGACCAGCTAGATGTTTTGTCTCTATAATATTATGACAGACCAGCTAGATCTGCTGTCTCTATTATATTATGAATGACCATCTAGATCTACTGTCTCTATTATATTATGACAGACCAGCTAGATCTACTGTCTCTATTATATTATGACGGACAAGCTAGATCTGCTGTCTATTATATTATGACAGACCCGCTAGATCTATTGTCTCTCTTATATTATGACAGACCAGCTAGATCTGCTGTCTCTATTATACTATGAATGACCAGCTAGATCTACTGTCTCTATTATATTATGACAGACCAGCTAGATCTACTGTCTCTATTATATTATGACAGAACAGCTAGATGTTTTGTCTCAATTAAATTGTGACAGACCAGCTAGATCTTCTGTCTATATTATATTATAACAGACCAGCTAGACCTACTGTCTCTATTATATTATGGCAGACGAGCTAGATCTACTGTCTCTATTATATTATGACAGACCAGCCAGATCTACTGTCTCTATTATATTATGACAGACCAGCTAGATCTACTGTCTCTATTATATTATGACAGTCCAGCTAGATCTACTGTCTCTATTATATTATGACAGACCAGCCAGATCTACTGTCTCTATTATATTATGACAGACCAGCTAGATGTTTTGTCTCTATTATATTGTGACAGACCAGCTAGATCTGCTGTCTCTATTATATTATGAATGACCATCTAGATCTACTGTCTCTATTATATTATGACAGACCAGCAAGATCTACTGTCTCTATTATATTATGACAGACCAGCTAGATCTACTGTCTCTATTATATTATGACAGACCAGCTAGATGTTTTGTCTCTATAATATTATGACCGACCAGCTAGATCTGCTGTCTCTATTATATTATGAATGACCAGCTAGATCTACTGTCTCTATTATATTATGACAGACCAGCTAGATCTAATGTCTCTTTTATATTATGACGGACAAGCTAGATCTACTGTCTATTATATTATGACAGACCCGCTAGATCTATTGTCTCTATTATATTATGACAGACCAGCTAGATCTGCTGTCTCTATTATACTATGAATGACCAGCTAGATCTACTGTCTCTATTATATTATGACAGAACATTTACATCTACTGTATCTATTATAGTATGACAGACGAGCTAGATCTATTGTCTCTATTATATTATGACAGACAAGCTAGATCTACTGTCTCTATTATATTATGACGTACAAGCTAGATCTACTGTCTATTATGTTATGACAGACCCGCTAGATCTATTGTCTCTATTATCTTATGACAGACCAGCTAGATCTGCTGTCTCTATTATATTATGACGGACCAGCTAGATCTACTGTCTCTATTATACTATGACAGACCAGCTAGATCTACTGTCTCTATTATATTATGACAGACCAGCCAGATCTACTGTCTCTATTATATTATGACAGACCAGCTAGATGTATTGTCTCTATTATATTGTGACAGACCAGCTAGATGTTTTGTCTCTATAATATTATGACAGACCAGCTAGATCTGCTGTCTCTATTATATTATGAATGACCAGCTAGATCTACTGTCTCTATTATATTATGACAGACCAGCTAGATCTACTGTCTCTATTATATTATGACGGACAAGCTAGATCTACTGTCTATTATATTATGACAGACCCGCTAGATCTATTGTCTCTATTATATTATGACAGACCAGCTAGATCTGCTGTCTCTATTATACTATGAATGACCAGCTAGATCTACTGTCTATTATATTATGACAGACCCGCTAGATCTATTGTCTCTATTATATTATGACAGACCAGCTAGATCTGCTGTCTCTATTATATTATCAATGACCAGCTAGATCTACTGTCTCTATTATATTATGACAGACCAGCTAGATCTACTGTCTCTATTATATTATGAAAGACCAGCTAGATCTACTGTCTCTATTATATTATGACAGACCAGCTAGATGTTTTGTCTCTATAATATTATGACAGACCAGCTAGATCTGCTGTCTCTATTATATTATGAATGACCAGCTAGATCTACTGTCTCTATTATATTATGACAGACCAGCTAGATCTACTGTCTCTATTATATTATGACGGACAAGCTAGATCTACTGTCTATTATATTATGACAAACCCGCTAGATCTATTGTCTCTATTATATTATGACAGACCAGCTAGATGTTTTGTCTCTATAATATTATGACAGACCAGCTAGATCTGCTGTCTCTATTATATTATGAATGACCAGCTAGATCTACTGTCTCTATTATATTATGACAGACCAGCTAGATCTATTGTCTCTATTAAATTATGATGGACAAGCTAGATCTACTGTCTATTATATTATGACAGACCCGCTAGATCTATTGTCTCTATTATAATATGACAGACCAGCTAGATCTGCTGTCTCTATTATACTATGAATGACCAGCTAGATCTACTGTCTCTATTGTAGTATGACAGACCAGCTAGATCTACTGTCTCTATTATATTATGACAGACCAGCTAGATGTTTTGTCTCTATTATATTGTGACAGACCAGCTAGATCTTCTGTCTCTATTATATTATGACAGACCAGCTAGACCTACTGTCTCTATTATATTATGGCAGAACAGCTAGATCTACTGTCACTATTCTATTTTGACAGAACATGTACATCTACTGTATCTATTATATTATGACAGACCAGCTAGATCTATTGTCTCTATTATATTATGACAGACCAGCTAGATGTTTTGTCTCTATAATATTATGACAGACCAGCTAGATCTGCTGTCTCTATTATATTATGAATGACCATCTAGATCTACTGTCTCTATTATATTATGACAGACCAGCTAGATCTACTGTCTCTATTATATTATGACGGACAAGCTAGATCTGCTGTCTATTATATTATGACAGACCCGCTAGATCTATTGTCTCTCTTATATTATGACAGACCAGCTAGATCTGCTGTCTCTATTATACTATGAATGACCAGCTAGATCTACTGTCTCTATTATATTATGACAGACCAGCTAGATCTACTGTCTCTATTATATTATGACAGAACAGCTAGATGTTTTGTCTCAATTAAATTGTGACAGACCAGCTAGATCTTCTGTCTATATTATATTATAACAGACCAGCTAGACCTACTGTCTCTATTATATTATGGCAGACGAGCTAGATCTACTGTCTCTATTATATTATGACAGACCAGCCAGATCTACTGTCTCTATTATATTATGACAGACCAGCTAGATCTACTGTCTCTATTATATTATGACAGTCCAGCTAGATCTACTGTCTCTATTATATTATGACAGACCAGCTAGATGTTTTGTCTCTATTATATTGTGAAAGACCAGCTAGATCTACTGTCTCTATTATATTATGACAGTCCAGCTAGATCTACTGTCTCTATTATATTATGACAGACCAGCCAGATCTACTGTCTCTATTATATTATGACAGACCAGCTAGATGTTTTGTCTCTATTATATTGTGACAGACCAGCTAGATCTGCTGTCTCTATTATATTATGAATGACCATCTAGATCTACTGTCTCTATTATATTATGACAGACCAGCAAGATCTACTGTCTCTATTATATTATGACAGACCAGCTAGATCTACTGTCTCTATTATATTATGACAGACCAGCTAGATGTTTTGTCTCTATAATATTATGACCGACCAGCTAGATCTGCTGTCTCTATTATATTATGAATGACCAGCTAGATCTACTGTCTCTATTATATTATGACAGACCAGCTAGATCTAATGTCTCTTTTATATTATGACGGACAAGCTAGATCTACTGTCTATTATATTATGACAGACCCGCTAGATCTATTGTCTCTATTATATTATGACAGACCAGCTAGATCTGCTGTCTCTATTATACTATGAATGACCAGCTAGATCTACTGTCTCTATTATATTATGACAGAACATTTACATCTACTGTATCTATTATAGTATGACAGACGAGCTAGATCTATTGTCTCTATTATATTATGACAGACAAGCTAGATCTACTGTCTCTATTATATTATGACGTACAAGCTAGATCTACTGTCTATTATGTTATGACAGACCCGCTAGATCTATTGTCTCTATTATCTTATGACAGACCAGCTAGATCTGCTGTCTCTATTATATTATGACGGACCAGCTAGATCTACTGTCTCTATTATACTATGACAGACCAGCTAGATCTACTGTCTCTATTATATTATGACAGACCAGCCAGATCTACTGTCTCTATTATATTATGACAGACCAGCTAGATGTATTGTCTCTATTATATTGTGACAGACCAGCTAGATGTTTTGTCTCTATAATATTATGACAGACCAGCTAGATCTGCTGTCTCTATTATATTATGAATGACCAGCTAGATCTACTGTCTCTATTATATTATGACAGACCAGCTAGATCTACTGTCTCTATTATATTATGACGGACAAGCTAGATCTACTGTCTATTATATTATGACAGACCCGCTAGATCTATTGTCTCTATTATATTATGACAGACCAGCTAGATCTGCTGTCTCTATTATACTATGAATGACCAGCTAGATCTACTGTCTATTATATTATGACAGACCCGCTAGATCTATTGTCTCTATTATATTATGACAGACCAGCTAGATCTGCTGTCTCTATTATATTATCAATGACCAGCTAGATCTACTGTCTCTATTATATTATGACAGACCAGCTAGATCTACTGTCTCTATTATATTATGAAAGACCAGCTAGATCTACTGTCTCTATTATATTATGACAGACCAGCTAGATGTTTTGTCTCTATAATATTATGACAGACCAGCTAGATCTGCTGTCTCTATTATATTATGAATGACCAGCTAGATCTACTGTCTCTATTATATTATGACAGACCAGCTAGATCTACTGTCTCTATTATATTATGACGGACAAGCTAGATCTACTGTCTATTATATTATGACAAACCCGCTAGATCTATTGTCTCTATTATATTATGACAGACCAGCTAGATGTTTTGTCTCTATAATATTATGACAGACCAGCTAGATCTGCTGTCTCTATTATATTATGAATGACCAGCTAGATCTACTGTCTCTATTATATTATGACAGACCAGCTAGATCTATTGTCTCTATTAAATTATGATGGACAAGCTAGATCTACTGTCTATTATATTATGACAGACCCGCTAGATCTATTGTCTCTATTATAATATGACAGACCAGCTAGATCTGCTGTCTCTATTATACTATGAATGACCAGCTAGATCTACTGTCTCTATTGTAGTATGACAGACCAGCTAGATCTACTGTCTCTATTATATTATGACAGACCAGCTAGATGTTTTGTCTCTATTATATTGTGACAGACCAGCTAGATCTTCTGTCTCTATTATATTATGACAGACCAGCTAGACCTACTGTCTCTATTATATTATGGCAGAACAGCTAGATCTACTGTCACTATTCTATTTTGACAGAACATGTACATCTACTGTATCTATTATATTATGACAGACCAGCTAGATCTATTGTCTCTATTATATTATGACAGACCAGCTAGATGTTTTGTCTCTATAATATTATGACAGACCAGCTAGATCTGCTGTCTCTATTATATTATGAATGACCATCTAGATCTACTGTCTCTATTATATTATGACAGACCAGCTAGATCTACTGTCTCTATTATATTATGACGGACAAGCTAGATCTGCTGTCTATTATATTATGACAGACCCGCTAGATCTATTGTCTCTCTTATATTATGACAGACCAGCTAGATCTGCTGTCTCTATTATACTATGAATGACCAGCTAGATCTACTGTCTCTATTATATTATGACAGACCAGCTAGATCTACTGTCTCTATTATATTATGACAGAACAGCTAGATGTTTTGTCTCAATTAAATTGTGACAGACCAGCTAGATCTTCTGTCTATATTATATTATAACAGACCAGCTAGACCTACTGTCTCTATTATATTATGGCAGACGAGCTAGATCTACTGTCTCTATTATATTATGACAGACCAGCCAGATCGACTGTCTCTATTATATTATGACAGACCAGCTAGATCTACTGTCTCTATTATATTATGACAGTCCAGCTAGATCTACTGTCTCTATTATATTATGACAGACCAGCCAGATCTACTGTCTCTATTATATTATGACAGACCAGCTAGATGTTTTGTCTCTATTATATTGTGACAGACCAGCTAGATCTGCTGTCTCTATTATATTATGAATGACCATCTAGATCTACTGTCTCTATTATATTATGACAGACCAGCAAGATCTACTGTCTCTATTATATTATGACAGACCAGCTAGATCTACTGTCTCTATTATATTATGACAGACCAGCTAGATGTTTTGTCTCTATAATATTATGACCGACCAGCTAGATCTGCTGTCTCTATTATATTATGAATGACCAGCTAGATCTACTGTCTCTATTATATTATGACAGACCAGCTAGATCTAATGTCTCTTTTATATTATGACGGACAAGCTAGATCTACTGTCTATTATATTATGACAGACCCGCTAGATCTATTGTCTCTATTATATTATGACAGACCAGCTAGATCTACTGTCTCTATTATACTATGAATGACCAGCTAGATCTACTGTCTCTATTATATTATGACAGAACATTTACATCTACTGTATCTATTATAGTATGACAGACGAGCTAGATCTATTGTCTCTATTATATTATGACAGACAAGCTAGATCTACTGTCTCTATTATATTATGACGTACAAGCTAGATCTACTGTCTATTATATTATGACAGACCCGCTAGATCTATTGTCTCTATTATCTTATGACAGACCAGCTAGATCTGCTGTCTCTATTATATTATGACGGACCAGCTAGATCTACTGTCTCTATTATATTATGACAGACCAGCTAGATCTACTGTCTCTATTATATTATGACAGACCAGCCAGATCTACTGTCTCTATTATATTATGACAGACCAGCTAGATGTATTGTCTCTATTATATTGTGACAGACCAGCTAGATGTTTTGTCTCTATAATATTATGACAGACCAGCTAGATCTGCTGTCTCTATTATATTATGAATGACCAGCTAGATCTACTGTCTCTATTATATTATGACAGACCAGCTAGATCTACTGTCTCTATTATATTATGACGGACAAGCTAGATCTACTGTCTATTATATTATGACAGACCCGCTAGATCTATTGTCTCTATTATATTATGACAGACCAGCTAGATCTGCTGTCTCTATTATACTATGAATGACCAGCTAGATCTACTGTCTATTATATTATGACAGACCCGCTAGATCTATTGTCTCTATTATATTATGACAGACCAGCTAGATCTGCTGTCTCTATTATATTATCAATGACCAGCTAGATCTACTGTCTCTATTATATTATGACAGACCAGCTAGATCTACTGTCTCTATTATATTATGAAAGACCAGCTAGATCTACTGTCTCTATTATATTATGACAGACCAGCTAGATGTTTTGTCTCTATAATATTATGACAGACCAGCTAGATCTGCTGTCTCTATTATATTATGAATGACCAGCTAGATCTACTGTCTCTATTATATTATGACAGACCAGCTAGATCTACTGTCTCTATTATATTATGACGGACAAGCTAGATCTACTGTCTATTATATTATGACAAACCCGCTAGATCGATTGTCTCTATTATATTATGACAGACCAGCTAGATCTGCTGTCTCTATTATACTATGAATGACCAGCTAGATCTACTGTCTCTATTATATTATGAAAGACCAGCTAGATCTACTGTCTCTATTATATTATGACAGACCAGCTAGATGTTTTGTCTCTATAATATTATGACAGACCAGCTAGATCTGCTGTCTCTATATATATTATGAATGACCAGCTAGATCTACTGTCTCTATTATATTATGACAGACCAGCTAGATCTACTGTCTCTATTATATTATGACGGACAAGCTAGATCTACTGTCTATTATATTATGACAGACCAGCTAGATCTATTGTCTCTATTATATTATGACAGACCAGCTAGATCTGCTGTCTCTATTATACTATGAATGACCAGCTAGATCTACTGTCTCTATTATATTATGACAGACCAGCTAGATCTACTGTCTCTATTATATTATGACAGACCAGCTAGATGTTTTGTCTCTATTATATTGTGAAAGACCAGCTAGATCTTCTGTCTCTATTATATTATGACAGACCAGCTAGATCTACTGTCTATTATATTATGACAGACCAGCTAGATCTGCTGTCTCTATTATACTATGAATGACCAGCTAGATCTACTGTCTCTATTATATTATGACAGAACATTTGCATCTACTGTATCTATTATATTATGACAGACGAGCTAGATCTATTGTCTCTATTATATTATGACAGACAAGCTAGATCTACTGTCTCTATTATATTATGACGGACAAGCTAGATCTACTGTCTATTATATTATGACAGACCCGCTAGATCTATTGTCTCTATTATCTTATGACAGACCAGCTAGATCTGCTGTCTCTATTATATTATGACAGACCAGCTAGATCTACTGTCTCTATTATATTATGACAGACCAGCTAGATCTACTGTCTCTATTATAATATGACAGACCAGCTAGATGTATTGTCTCTATTATATTGTGACAGACCAGCTAGATCTGCTGTCTCTATTATATTATCAATGACCAGCTAGATCTACTGTCTCTATTATATTATGACAGACCAGCTATATCTACTGTCTCTATTATATTATGACAGACCAGCTAGATGTTTTGTCTCTATAATATTATGACAGACCAGCTAGATCTGCTGTCGCTATTATATTATGAATGACCAGCTAGATCTACTGTCTCTATTATATTATGAGAGACCAGCTAGATCTACTGTCTCTATTATATTATGACGGACAAGCTAGATCTACTGTCTATTATATTATGACAGACCCGCTAGATCTATTGTCTCTATTATATTATGACAGACCAGCTAGATCTGCTGTCTCTATTATACTATGAATGACCAGCTAGATCTACTGTCTCTATTATAGTATGACAGACCAGCTAGATCTACTGTCTCTATTATATTATGACAGACCAGCTAGATGTTTTGTCTCTATTATATTGTGACAGACCAGCTAGATCTTCTGTCTCTATTATATTATGACAGACCAGCTAGATCTACTGTCACTATTCTATTTTGACAGAACATTTACATCTACTGTATCTATTATATTATGACAGAAGAGCTAGATCTATTGTCTCTATTATATTATGACAGACCAGCTAGATCTATTGTCTCTATTATATTATGACAGACCAGCTAGATCTATTGTCTCTATTATATTATGACAGACCAGCTAGATCTACTGTCACTATTATATTATGACAGAACATTTACATCTACTGTATCTATTATATTATGACAGACCAGCTAGATCTATTGTCTCTATTATATTATGACAGACCAGCTATATCTATTGTCTCTATTATATTATGACAGACCAGCTAGATCTATTGTCTCTATTATATTATGACAGACCAGCTAGATCTATTGTCTCTATTATATTATGACATACCAGCTAGATCTACTGTCACTATTATATTATGACAGGACATTTACATCTACTGTATCTATTATATTATGACAGACCCGCTAGATCTATTGTCTCTATTATATTATGACAGACCAGCTAGATCTGCTGTCTCTATTATACTATGAATGACCAGCTAGATCTACTGTCTCTATTATATTATGACAGACCAGCTAGATCTACTGTCTCTATTATATTATGACAGACCAGCTAGATGTTTTGTCTCTATTATATTGTGATAGACCAGCTAGATCTTCTGTCTCTATTATATTATGACAGACCAGCTAGACCTACTGTCTCTATTATATTATGACAGACCAGCTAGATCTAATGTCTCTATTATATTATGACGGACAAGCTAGATCTACTGTCTATTATATTATGACAGACCCGCTAGATCTATTGTCTCTATTATATTATGACAGACCAGCTAGATCTACTGTCTCTATTATATTATGACAGAACATTTACATCTACTGTATCTATTGTATTATGACAGACGAGCTAGATCTATTGTCTCTATTATATTATGACAGACAAGCTAGATCTACTGTCTCTATTATATTATGACGGACAAGCTAGATCTACTGTCTATTATATTATGACAGACCCGCTAGATCTATTGTCTCTATTATCTGATGACAGACCAGCTAGATCTGCTGTTTCTATTATATTATGACAGACCAGCTAGATCTACTGTCTCTATTATATTATGACAGACCAGCTAGATCTACTGTCTCTATTATATTATGACAGACCAGCTAGATGTATTGTCTCTATTATATTGTGACAGACCAGCTAGATCTGCTGTCTCTATTATATTATCAATGACCAGCTAGATCTACTGTCTCTATTATATTATGACAGACCAGCTAGATCTACTGTCTCTATTATATTATGACAGACCAGCTAGATCTACTGTCTCTATTATATTATGACAGACCAGCTAGATGTTTTGTCTCTATAATATTATGACAGACCAGCTAGATCTGCTGTCTCTATTATATTATGAATGACCAGCTAGATCTACTGTCTCTATTATATTATGAGAGACCAGCTAGATCTACTGTCTCTATTATATTATGACGGACAAGCTAGATCTACTGTCTATTATATTATGACAGACCCGCTAGATCTATTGTCTCTATTATATTATGACAGACCAGCTAGATCTGCTGTCTCTATTATACTATGAATGACCAGCTAGATCTACTGTCTCTATTATAGTATGACAGACCAGCTAGATCTACTGTCTCTATTATATTATGACAGACCAGCTAGATGTTTTGTCTCTATTATATTGTGACAGACCAGCTAGATCTTCTGTCTCTATTATATTATGACAGACCAGCTAGACCTACTGTCTCTATTACATTATGGCAGAACAGCTAGATCTACTGTCACTATTCTATTTTGACAGAACATTTACATCTACTGTATCTATTATATTATGACAGAAGAGCTAGATCTATTGTCTGTATTATATTATGACAGACCAGCTAGATCTACTGTCACTATTCTATTTTGACAGAACATTTACATCTACTGTATCTAATATATTATGACAGACCAGCTAGATCTATTGTCTCTATTATATTATGACAGAAAAGCTAGATCTACTGTCACTATTCTATTTTGACAGAACATTTACATCTATTGTATCTATTATATTATGACAGAAGAGCTAGATCTATTGTCTCTATTATATTATGACAGACCAGCTAGATCTATTTTCTCTATTATATTATGACACACCAGCTAGATCTATTGTCTCTATTATATTATGACAGACCAGCTAGATCTAATGTCACTATTATATTATGACAGAACATTTACATCTACTGTATCTATTATATTATGACAGACCAGCTAGATCTATTGTCTCTATTATATTATGACAGACCAGCTAGATCTATTGTCTCTATTATATTATGACATACCAGCTAGATCTATTGTCTCTATTATATTATGACAGACCAGCTAGATCTATTGTATCTATTATATTATGACATACCAGCTACATCTACTGTCACTATTATATTATGACAGGACATTTACATCTACTGTATCTATTATATTATGACAGACCAGCTAGATCTATTGTCTCTATTATATTATGACAGACCAGCTAGATCTATTGTCTCTATTATATTATGACAGACCAGCTAGATCTATTGTCTCTATTATGTTATGACAGACCAGCTAGATCTATTATCTCTATTATATTATGACAGACCAGCTAGATCTATTGTCTCTATTATATTATGACAGACCAGCTAGATCTATTGTCTATATTACATTATGACAGACCAGCTAGATCTACTGTCTCTATTATATTATGACGGACAAGCTAGATCTACTGTCTATTATATTATGACAGACCCGCTAGATCTTTTGTCTCTATTATATTATGACTGACCAGCTAGATCTATTGTCTCTATTACATTATGACAGACCATCTAGATCTACTGTCTCTATTATATTATGACGGACAAGCTAGATCTACTGTCTATTATATTATGACAGACCCGCTAAATCTATTGTCTCTATTATATTATGACAGACCAGCTAGATCTGCTGTCTCTATTATATTATGAATGACCAGCTAGATCTACTGTATCTATTATATTATGACAGACCAGCTAGATCTAATGTCTCTATTATACTATGACAGACCAGCTAGATCTACTGTCTCTATTATATTATGACAGACCAGCTAGATCTATTGTCTCTATTATATTATGACAGACCAGCTAGATCTATTGTCTCTATTATATTATGACAGACCAGCTAGATCTATTGTCTCTATTATATTATGACAGACCAGCTAGATCTATTGTCTCTATTACATTATGACAGACCAGCTAGATCTACTGTCTCTATTATATTATGACGGACAAGCTAGATCTACTGTCTATTATATTATGACAGACCCGCAAGATCTATTGTCTCTATTATATAATGACAGACCAGCTAGATCTATTGTCTCTATTACATTATGACAGACCAGCTAGATCTACTGTCTCTATTATATTATGACGGACAAGCTAGATCTACTGTCTATTATATTATGACAGACCCGCTAGATCTATTGTCTCTATTATATTATGACAGACCAGCTAGATCTGCTGTCTCTATTATATTATGAATGACCAGCTAGATCTACTGTCTCTATTATATTATGACAGACCAGCTATATCTACTGTCTCTATTATATTATGACAGACCAGCTAGATCTACTGTCTCTATTATATTATGACAGACCAGCTAGATCTACTGTCTCTATTATATTATGACAGACCAGCCAGATCTACAGTCTCTATTATATTATGACAGACCAGCTAGATGTTTTGTCTCTATTATATTGTGACAGACCAGCTAGATCCGCCTTCTCTATTATATTATGAATGACCAGCTAGATATACTGTCTCTATTATATTATGACAGACCAGCTATATCTACTGTCTCTATTATATTATGACAGACCATTTACATCTACTGTATCTATTATATTATGACATACCAGCTAGATCTATTGTATCTATTATATTATGACAGACCAGCTAGATCTACTGTCTCTATTGTATTGTGACAGACCAGCTAGATCTACTGTCTCTATTATATTATGACAGACCCGCTAGATCTATTGTCTCTATTATAATATGACAGACCAGCTAGATCTACTGTCTCTATTGTATTGTGACAGACCAGCTAGATCTACTGTCTCTATTATATTATGACGGACAAGCTACATCTACTATCTATTATATTATGATAGACCCGCTAGATCTATTGTCTCTATTATATTATGACAGACCAGCTAGATCTGCTGTCTCTATTATATTATGAATGACCAGCTAGATCTACTGTCTCTATTATATAATGACAGACCAGCTAGATCTACTGTCTCTATTATATTATGACAGACCAGCTAGATCTACTGTCTCTATTATATTGTGACAGACCAGCTAGATCTTCTGTCTCTATAATATTATGACAGACCAGCTAGACCTAATGTCTCTATTTTATTATGACAGACTAGCTCGTTCTATTGTCTCTATTATATTATGACAGACTAGCTAGATCTACTGTCACTATTATATTATGACAGAACATTTACATCTACTGTATCTATTATTCTATGACAGACCAGCTAGATCTACTGTCTCTATTATATTATGACAGACCAGCTAGATCTACTGTCTCTATTATATTATGACAGACCAGCTAGATGTTTTGTCTCTATTATATTGTGAAAGACCAGCTAGATCTTCTGTCTCTATTATATTATGACAGACCAGCTAGATGTTTTGTCTCTATTATATTGTGACAGACCAGCTAGATCTACTGTCTCTATTATATTATGACAGACCAGCCAGATCTACTGTCTCTATTATATTATGACAGACCACCTAGATCTACTGTCTCTATTGTATTGTGAAAGACCAGCTAGATCTACTGTCTCTATTATAATATCACAAACCCGCTGGATCTATTGTCTCTATTATATTATGATAGACCAGCTAGATCTACTGTCTCATTGTTTTGACAGACCAGCTAGATCTACTGTCTCTATTATATTATGACAGAACATTTAGATCTTTTGTCTCTATTATATTGTGACAGACCAGCTAGATCCAATGTCTCTATTATATTATGACAGACCAGCTAGATCTACTGTCTCTATTACATTATGACAGACCAACTAGATCTCCTGTCTCTATTATATTATGACAGACCAGCTAGATCTTCTGTCTCTATTATATTATGACAGACAAGCTAGATCTACTGTCTCTATTGTATTGTGACAGACCAGCTAGATCTATTGTCTCTATTATATTATGACAGACCAGCTAGATCTATTGTCTCTATTACATTATGACAGACCAGCTAGATCTACTGTCTCTATTATATTATGACGGACAAGCTAGATCTACTGTCTATTATATTGTGACAGACCCGCAAGATCTATTGTCTCTATTATATAATGACAGACCAGCTAGATCTATTGTCTCTATTACATTATGACAGACCAGCTAGATCTACTGTCTCTATTATATTATGACGGACAAGCTAGATCTACTGTCTATTATATTATGACAGACCCGCTAGATCTATTGTCTCTATTATATTATGACAGACCAGCTAGATCTGCTGTCTCTATTATATTATGAATGACCAGCTAGATCTACTGTCTCTATTATATTATGACAGACCAGCTATATCTACTGTCTCTATTATATTATGACAGACCAGCTAGATCTACTGTCTCTATTATATTATGACAGACCAGCTAGATCTACTGTCTCTATTATATTATGACAGACCAGCCAGATCTACAGTCTCTATTATATTATGACAGACCAGCTAGATGTTTTGTCTCTATTATATTGTGACAGACCAGCTAGATCCGCCTTCTCTATTATATTATGAATGACCAGCTAGATATACTGTCTCTATTATATTATGACAGACCAGCTATATCTACTGTCTCTATTATATTATGACAGACCATTTACATCTACTGTATCTATTATATTATGACATACCAGCTAGATCTATTGTATCTATTATATTATGACAGACCAGCTAGATCTACTGTCTCTATTGTATTGTGACAGACCAGCTAGATCTACTGTCTCTATTATATTATGACAGACCCGCTAGATCTATTGTCTCTATTATAATATGACAGACCAGCTAGATCTACTGTCTCTATTGTATTGTGACAGACCAGCTAGATCTACTGTCTCTATTATATTATGACGGACAAGCTAGATCTACTATCTATTATATTATGATAGACCCGCTAGATCTATTGTCTCTATTATATTATGACAGACCAGCTAGATCTGCTGTCTCTATTATATTATGAATGACCAGCTAGATCTACTGTCTCTATTATATAATGACAGACCAGCTAGATCTACTGTCTCTATTATATTATGACAGACCAGCTAGATCTACTGTCTCTATTATATTGTGACAGACCAGCTAGATCTTCTGTCTCTATAATATTATGACAGACCAGCTAGACCTAATGTCTCTATTTTATTATGACAGACTAGCTCGTTCTATTGTCTCTATTATATTATGACAGACTAGCTAGATCTACTGTCACTATTATATTATGACAGAACATTTACATCTACTGTATCTATTATTCTATGACAGACCAGCTAGATCTACTGTCTCTATTATATTATGACAGACCAGCTAGATCTACTGTCTCTATTATATTATGACAGACCAGCTAGATGTTTTGTCTCTATTATATTGTGAAAGACCAGCTAGATCTTCTGTCTCTATTATATTATGACAGACCAGCTAGATGTTTTGTCTCTATTATATTGTGACAGACCAGCTAGATCTACTGTCTCTATTATATTATGACAGACCAGCGAGATCTACTGTCTCTATTATATTATGACAGACCACCTAGATCTACTGTCTCTATTGTATTGTGAAAGACCAGCTAGATCTACTGTCTCTATTATAATATCACAAACCCGCTCGATCTATTGTCTCTATTATATTATGATAGACCAGCTAGATCTACTGTCTCATTGTTTTGACAGACCAGCTAGATCTACTGTCTCTATTATATTATGACAGAACATTTAGATCTTTTGTCTCTATTATATTGTGACAGACCAGCTAGATCCAATGTCTCTATTATATTATGACAGACCAGCTAGATCTACTGTCTCTATTACATTATGACAGACCAACTAGATCTCCTGTCTCTATTATATTATGACAGACCAGCTAGATCTTCTGTCTCTATTATATTATGACAGACAAGCTAGATCTACTGTCTCTATTGTATTGTGACAGACCAGCTAGATCTACTGTCTCTATTATATTATGACAGTCCAGCTAGATGTTTTGTCTCTATTATATTGTGACAGACCAGCTAGATCTTCTGTCTCTATTATATTATGACAGACCAGCTAGACCTACTGTCTCTAATTTATTATGACAGACCAGCTCGCTCTATTGTCTCTATTATATTATGACAAACCAGCTAGATCTACTGTCTCTATTATATTATGACAGACCAGCTAGATCTACTGTCTCTATTATATTATGACAGACCAGCTATATCTACTGTCTCTATTATATTATGACAGACCATTTACATCTACTGTATCTATTATATTATGGCATACCAGCTAGATCTATTGTATCTATTATATTATGACAGACCAGCTAGATCTACTGTCTCTATTGTATTGTGACAGACCAGCTAGATCTACTGTCTCTATTATATTATGACAGACCCGCTAGATCTATTGTCTCTATTATAATATGACAGACCAGCTAGATCTACTGTCTCTATTGTATTGTGACAGACCAGCTAGATCTACTGTCTCTATTATATTATGACAGACCAGCTAGATCTGCTGTCTCTATTATATTATGAATGACCAGCTAGATCTACTGTCTCTATTATATTATGACAGACCAGCTAGATCTACTGTCTCTATTATATTATGACAGACCAGCTAGATGTTTTGTCTCTATTATATTGTGACAGACCAGCTAGATCTTCTGTCTCTATAATATTATGACAGACCAGCTAGACCTACTGTCTCTATTTTATTATGACAGACTAGCTCGTTCTATTGTCTCTATTATATTATGACAGACTAGCTAGATCTACTGTCACTATTATATTATGACAGAACATTTACATCTACTGTCTCTATTATTCTATGACAGACCAGCTAGATCTACTGTCTCTATTATATTATGACAGACCAGCTAGATCTACTGTCTCTATTATATTATGACAGACCAGCTAGATGTTTTGTCTCTATTATATTGTGAAAGACCAGCTAGATCTTCTGTCTCTATTATATTATGACAGACCAGCTAGATGTTTTGTCTCTATTATATTGTGACAGACCAGCTAGATCTACTGTCTCTATTATATTAAGACAGACCAGCCAGATCTACTGTCTCTATTATATTATGACAGACCAGCTAGATCTTCTGTCTCTATTATATTATGACAGACCAGATAGATCTATTGTCTCTATTATATTATGACAGAACATTTACATCTACTGTATCTATTATATTATGACAGACCAGCTAGATCTATTGTCTCTATTATATTATGACAGACCAGCTATATCTATTGTCTCTATTATATTATGACAGACCAGCTAGATCTATTGTCTCTATTATATTATGACAGACCAGCTAGATCTATTGTCTCTATTATATTATGACATACCAGCTAGATCTACTGTCACTATTATATTATGACAGGACATTTACATCTAGTGTATCTATTATATTATGACAGACCCGCTAGATCTATTGTCTCTATTATATTATGACAGACCAGCTAGATCTGCTGTCTCTATTATACTATGAATGACCAGCTAGATCTACTGTCTCTATTATATTATGACAGACCAGCTAGATCTACTGTCTCTATTATATTATGACAGACCAGCTAGATGTTTTGTCTCTATTATATTGTGAAAGACCAGCTAGATCTTCTGTCTCTATTATATTATGACAGACCAGCTAGACCTACTGTCTCTATTATATTATGACAGACCAGCTAGATCTAATGTCTCTATTATATTATGACGGACAAGCTAGATCTACTGTCTATTATATTATGACAGACCCGCTAGATCTATTGTCTCTATTATATTATGACAGACCAGCTAGATCTGCTGTCTCTATTATACTATGAATGACCAGCTAGATCTACTGTCTCTATTATATTATGACAGAACATTTACATCTACTGTATCTATTGTATTATGACAGACGAGCTAGATCTATTGTCTCTATTATATTATGACAGACAAGCTAGATCTACTGTCTCTATTATATTATGACGGACAAGCTAGATCTACTGTCTATTATATTATGACAGACCCGCTAGATCTATTGTCTCTATTATCTGATGACAGACCAGCTAGATCTGCTGTCTCTATTATATTATGACAGACCAGCTAGATCTACTGTCTCTATTATATTAGGACAGACCAGCTAGATCTACTGTCTCTATTATATTATGACAGACCAGCTAGATGTATTGTCTCTATTATATTGTGACAGACCAGCTAGATCTGCTGTCTCTATTATATTATCAATGACCAGCTAGATCTACTGTCTCTATTATATTATGACAGACCAGCTAGATCTACTGTCTCTATTATATTATGACAGACCAGCTAGATCTACTGTCTCTATTATATTATGACAGACCAGCTAGATGTTTTGTCTCTATAATATTATGACAGACCAGCTAGATCTGCTGTCTCTATTATATTATGAATGACCAGCTAGATCTACTGTCTCTATTATATTATGAGAGACCAGCTAGATCTTCTGTCTCTATTATATTATGACAGACAAGCTAGATCTACTGTCTCTATTGTATTGTGACAGACCAGCTAGATCTACTGTCTCTATTATATTATGACAGTCCAGCTAGATGTTTTGTCTCTATTATATTGTGACAGACCAGCTAGATCTTCTGTCTCTATTATATTATGACAGACCAGCTAGACCTACTGTCTCTAATTTATTATGACAGACCAGCTCGCTCTATTGTCTCTATTATATTATGACAAACCAGCTAGATCTACTGTCTCTATTATATTATGACAGACCAGCTAGATCTACTGTCTCTATTATATTATGACAGACCAGCTATATCTACTGTCTCTATTATATTATGACAGACCATTTACATCTACTGTATCTATTATATTATGGCATACCAGCTAGATCTATTGTATCTATTATATTATGACAGACCAGCTAGATCTACTGTCTCTATTGTATTGTGACAGACCAGCTAGATCTACTGTCTCTATTATATTATGACAGACCCGCTAGATCTATTGTCTCTATTATAATATGACAGACTAGCTAGATCTACTGTCACTAATATATTATGACAGAACATTTACATCTACTGTCTCTATTATTCTATGACAGACCAGCTAGATCTACTGTCTCTATTATATTATGACAGACCAGCTAGATCTACTGTCTCTATTATATTATGACAGACCAGCTAGATGTTTTGTCTCTATTATATTGTGAAAGACCAGCTAGATCTTCTGTCTCTATTATATTATGACAGACCAGCTAGATGTTTTGTCTCTATTATATTGTGACAGACCAGCTAGATCTACTGTCTCTATTATATTAAGACAGACCAGCCAGATCTACTGTCTCTATTATATTATGACAGACCAGCTAGATCTTCTGTCTCTACTATATTATGACAGACCAGCTAGATCTATTGTCTCTATTATATTATGACAGACCAGCTAGATCTACTGTCACTATTATATTATGACAGAACATTTACATCTACTGTATCTATTATATTATGACAGACCAGCTAGATCTATTGTCTCTATTATATTATGACAGACCAGCTATATCTATTGTCTCTATTATATTATGACAGACCAGCTAGATCTATTGTCTCTATTATATTATGACAGACCAGCTAGATCTATTGTCTCTATTATATTATGACATACCAGCTAGATCTACTGTCACTATTATATTATGACAGGACATTTACATCTAGTGTATCTATTATATTATGACAGACCCGCTAGATCTATTGTCTCTATTATATTATGACAGACCAGCTAGATCTGCTGTCTCTATTATACTATGAATGACCAGCTAGATCTACTGTCTCTATTATATTATGACAGACCAGCTAGATCTACTGTCTCTATTATATTATGACAGACCAGCTAGATGTTTTGTCTCTATTATATTGTGAAAGACCAGCTAGATCTTCTGTCTCTATTATATTATGACAGACCAGCTAGACCTACTGTCTCTATTATATTATGACAGACCAGCTAGATCTAATGTCTCTATTATATTATGACGGACAAGCTAGATCTACTGTCTATTATATTATGACAGACCCGCTAGATCTATTGTCTCTATTATATTATGACAGACCAGCTAGATCTGCTGTCTCTATTATACTATGAATGACCAGCTAGATCTACTGTCTCTATTATATTATGACAGAACATTTACATCTACTGTATCTATTGTATTATGACAGACGAGCTAGATCTATTGTCTCTATTATATTATGACAGACAAGCTAGATCTACTGTCTCTATTATATTATGACGGACAAGCTAGATCTACTGTCTATTATATTATGACAGACCCGCTAGATCTATTGTCTCTATTATCTGATGACAGACCAGCTAGATCTGCTGTCTCTATTATATTATGACAGACCAGCTAGATCTACTGTCTCTATTATATTAGGACAGACCAGCTAGATCTACTGTCTCTATTATATTATGACAGACCAGCTAGATGTATTGTCTCTATTATATTGTGACAGACCAGCTAGATCTGCTGTCTCTATTATATTATCAATGACCAGCTAGATCTACTGTCTCTATTATATTATGACAGACCAGCTAGATCTACTGTCTCTATTATATTATGACAGACCAGCTAGATGTTTTGTCTCTATTATATTATGACAGACCAGCTAGATCTGCTGTCTCTATTATATTATGAATGACCAGCTAGATCTACTGTCTCTATTATATTATGAGAGACCAGCTAGATCTACTGTCTCTATTATATTATGACGGACAAGCTAGATCTACTGTCTATTATATTATGACAGACCCGCTAGATCTACTGTCTCTATTATATTATGACAGACCAGCTAGATGTTTTGTCTCTATTATATTGTGACAGACCAGCTAGATCTTCTGTCTCTATAATATTATGACAGACCAGCTAGACCTACTGTCTCTATTTTATTATGACAGACTAGCTCGTTCTATTGTCTCTATTATATTATGACAGACTAGCTAGATCTACTGTCACTATTATATTATGACAGAACATTTACATCTACTGTCTCTATTATTCTATGACAGACCAGCTAGATCTACTGTCTCTATTATATTATGACAGACCAGCTAGATCTACTGTCTCTATTATATTATGACAGACCAGCTAGATGTTTTGTCTCTATTATATTGTGAAAGACCAGCTAGATCTTCTGTCTCTATTATATTATGACAGACCAGCTAGATGTTTTGTCTCTATTATATTGTGACAGACCAGCTAGATCTACTGTCTCTATTATATTAAGACAGACCAGCCAGATCTACTGTCTCTATTATATTATGACAGACCAGCTAGATCTTCTGTCTCTACTATATTATGACAGACCAGCTAGATCTATTGTCTCTATTATATTATGACAGACCAGCTAGATCTACTGTCACTATTATATTATGACAGAACATTTACATCTACTGTATCTATTATATTATGACAGACCAGCTAGATCTATTGTCTCTATTATATTATGACAGACCAGCTATATCTATTGTCTCTATTATATTATGACAGACCAGCTAGATCTATTGTCTCTATTATATTATGACAGACCAGCTAGATCTATTGTCTCTATTATATTATGACATACCAGCTAGATCTACTGTCACTATTATATTATGACAGGACATTTACATCTAGTGTATCTATTATATTATGACAGACCCGCTAGATCTATTGTCTCTATTATATTATGACAGACCAGCTAGATCTGCTGTCTCTATTATACTATGAATGACCAGCTAGATCTACTGTCTCTATTATATTATGACAGACCAGCTAGATCTACTGTCTCTATTATATTATGACAGACCAGCTAGATGTTTTGTCTCTATTATATTGTGAAAGACCAGCTAGATCTTCTGTCTCTATTATATTATGACAGACCAGCTAGACCTACTGTCTCTATTATATTATGACAGACCAGCTAGATCTAATGTCTCTATTATATTATGACGGACAAGCTAGATCTACTGTCTATTATATTATGAGAGACCCGCTAGATCTATTGTCTCTATTATATTATGACAGACCAGCTAGATCTGCTGTCTCTATTATACTATGAATGACCAGCTAGATCTACTGTCTCTATTATATTATGACAGAACATTTACATCTACTGTATCTATTGTATTATGACAGACGAGCTAGATCTATTGTCTCTATTATATTATGACAGACAAGCTAGATCTACTGTCTCTATTATATTATGACGGACAAGCTAGATCTACTGTCTATTATATTATGACAGACCCGCTAGATCTATTGTCTCTATTATCTGATGACAGACCAGCTAGATCTGCTGTCTCTATTATATTATGACAGACCAGCTAGATCTACTGTCTCTATTATATTAGGACAGACCAGCTAGATCTACTGTCTCTATTATATTATGACAGACCAGCTAGATGTATTGTCTCTATTATATTGTGACAGACCAGCTAGATCTGCTGTCTCTATTATATTATCAATGACCAGCTAGATCTACTGTCTCTATTATATTATGACAGACCAGCTAGATCTACTGTCTCTATTATATTATGACAGACCAGCTAGATCTACTGTCTCTATTATATTATGACAGACCAGCTAGATGTTTTGTCTCTATAATATTATGACAGACCAGCTAGATCTGCTGTCTCTATTATATTATGAATGACCAGCTAGATCTACTGTCTCTATTATATTATGAGAGACCAGCTAGATCTACTGTCTCTATTATATTATGACGGACAAGCTAGATCTACTGTCTATTATATTATGACAGACCAGCTAGACCTACTGTCTCTATTATATTATGACAGACCAGCTAGATCTAATGTCTCTATTATATTATGACGGACAAGCTAGATCTACTGTCTATTATATTATGACAGACCCGCTAGATCTATTGTCTCTATTATATTATGACAGACCAGCTAGATCTGCTGTCTCTATTATACTATGAATGACCAGCTAGATCTACTGTCTCTATTATATTATGACAGAACATTTACATCTACTGTCTCTATTATTCTATGACAGACCAGCTAGATCTACTGTCTCTATTATATTATGACAGACCAGCTAGATCTACTGTCTCTATTATATTATGACAGACCAGCTAGATGTTTTGTCTCTATTATATTGTGAAAGACCAGCTAGATCTTCTGTCTCTATTATATTATGACAGACCAGCTAGATGTTTTGTCTCTATTATATTTTGACAGACCAGCTAGATCTACTGTCTCTATTATATTAAGACAGACCAGCCAGATCTACTGTCTCTATTATATTATGACAGACCAGCTAGATCTTCTGTCTCTATTATATTATGACAGACCAGCTAGATCTATTGTCTCTATTATATTATGACAGACCAGCTAGATCTACTGTCACTATTATATTATGACAGGACATTTACATCTAGTGTATCTATTATATTATGACAGACCCGCTAGATCTATTGTCTCTATTATATTATGACAGACCAGCTAGATCTGCTGTCTCTATTATACTATGAATGACCAGCTAGATCTACTGTCTCTATTATATTATGACAGACCAGCTAGATCTACTGTCTCTATTATATTATGACAGACCAGCTAGATGTTTTGTCTCTATTATATTGTGAAAGACCAGCTAGATCTTCTGTCTCTATTATATTATGACAGACCAGCTAGACCTACTGTCTCTATTATATTATGACAGACCAGCTAGATCTAATGTCTCTATTATATTATGACGGACAAGCTAGATCTACTGTCTATTATATTATGAGAGACCCGCTAGATCTATTGTCTCTATTATATTATGACAGACCAGCTAGATCTGCTGTCTCTATTATACTATGAATGACCAGCTAGATCTACTGTCTCTATTATATTATGACAGAACATTTACATCTACTGTATCTATTGTATTATGACAGACGAGCTAGATCTATTGTCTCTATTATATTATGACAGACAAGCTAGATCTACTGTCTCTATTATATTATGACGGACAAGCTAGATCTACTGTCTATTATATTATGACAGACCCGCTAGATCTATTGTCTCTATTATCTGATGACAGACCAGCTAGATCTGCTGTCTCTATTATATTATGACAGACCAGCTAGATCTACTGTCTCTATTATATTAGGACAGACCAGCTAGATCTACTGTCTCTATTATATTATGACAGACCAGCTAGATGTATTGTCTCTATTATATTGTGACAGACCAGCTAGATCTGCTGTCTCTATTATATTATCAATGACCAGCTAGATCTACTGTCTCTATTATATTATGACAGACCAGCTAGATCTACTGTCTCTATTATATTATGACAGACCAGCTAGATCTACTGTCTCTATTATATTATGACAGACCAGCTAGATGTTTTGTCTCTATAATATTATGACAGACCAGCTAGATCTGCTGTCTCTATTATATTATGAATGACCAGCTAGATCTACTGTCTCTATTATATTATGAGAGACCAGCTAGATCTACTGTCTCTATTATATTATGACGGACAAGCTAGATCTACTGTCTATTATATTATGACAGACCCGCTAGATCTACTGTCTCTATTATATTATGACAGACCAGCTAGATGTTTTGTCTCTATTATATTGTGACAGACCAGCTAGATCTTCTGTCTCTATAATATTATGACAGACCAGCTAGACCTACTGTCTCTATTTTATTATGACAGACTAGCTCGTTCTATTGTCTCTATTATATTATGACAGACTAGCTAGATCTACTGTCACTATTATATTATGACAGAACATTTACATCTACTGTCTCTATTATTCTATGACAGACCAGCTAGATCTACTGTCTCTATTATATTATGACAGACCAGCTAGATCTACTGTCTCTATTATATTATGACAGACCAGCTAGATGTTTTGTCTCTATTATATTGTGAAAGACCAGCTAGATCTTCTGTCTCTATTATATTATGACAGACCAGCTAGATGTTTTGTCTCTATTATATTTTGACAGACCAGCTAGATCTACTGTCTCTATTATATTAAGACAGACCAGCCAGATCTACTGTCTCTATTATATTATGACAGACCAGCTAGATCTTCTGTCTCTATTATATTATGACAGACCAGCTAGATCTATTGTCTCTATTATATTATGACAGACCAGCTAGATCTACTGTCACTATTATATTATGACAGGACATTTACATCTAGTGTATCTATTATATTATGACAGACCCGCTAGATCTATTGTCTCTATTATATTATGACAGACCAGCTAGATCTGCTGTCTCTATTATACTATGAATGACCAGCTAGATCTACTGTCTCTATTATATTATGACAGACCAGCTAGATCTACTGTCTCTATTATATTATGACAGACCAGCTAGATGTTTTGTCTCTATTATATTGTGAAAGACCAGCTAGATCTTCTGTCTCTATTATATTATGACAGACCAGCTAGACCTACTGTCTCTATTATATTATGACAGACCAGCTAGATCTAATGTCTCTATTATATTATGACGGACAAGCTAGATCTACTGTCTATTATATTATGACAGACCCGCTAGATCTATTGTCTCTATTATATTATGACAGACCAGCTAGATCTGCTGTCTCTATTATACTATGAATGACCAGCTAGATCTACTGTCTCTATTATATTATGACAGAACATTTACATCTACTGTATCTATTGTATTATGACAGACGAGCTAGATCTATTGTCTCTATTATATTATGACAGACAAGCTAGATCTACTGTCTCTATTATATTATGACGGACAAGCTAGATCTACTGTCTATTATATTATGACAGACCCGCTAGATCTATTGTCTCTATTATCTGATGACAGACCAGCTAGATCTGCTGTCTCTATTATATTATGACAGACCAGCTAGATCTACTGTCTCTATTATATTAGGACAGACCAGCTAGATCTACTGTCTCTATTATATTATGACAGACCAGCTAGATGTATTGTCTCTATTATATTGTGACAGACCAGCTAGATCTGCTGTCTCTATTATATTATCAATGACCAGCTAGATCTACTGTCTCTATTATATTATGACAGACCAGCTAGATCTACTGTCTCTATTATATTATGACAGACCAGCTAGATCTACTGTCTCTATTATATTATGACAGACCAGCTAGATGTTTTGTCTCTATAATATTATGACAGACCAGCTAGATCTGCTGTCTCTATTATATTATGAATGACCAGCTAGATCTACTGTCTCTATTATATTATGAGAGACCAGCTAGATCTACTGTCTCTATTATATTATGACGGACAAGCTAGATCTACTGTCTATTATATTATGACAGACCCGCTAGATCTACTGTCTCTATTATATTATGACAGACCAGCTAGATGTTTTGTCTCTATTATATTGTGACAGACCAGCTAGATCTTCTGTCTCTATAATATTATGACAGACCAGCTAGACCTACTGTCTCTATTTTATTATGACAGACTAGCTCGTTCTATTGTCTCTATTATATTATGACAGACTAGCTAGATCTACTGTCACTATTATATTATGACAGAACATTTACATCTACTGTCTCTATTATTCTATGACAGACCAGCTAGATCTACTGTCTCTATTATATTATGACAGACCAGCTAGATCTACTGTCTCTATTATATTATGACAGACCAGCTAGATGTTTTGTCTCTATTATATTGTGAAAGACCAGCTAGATCTTCTGTCTCTATTATATTATGACAGACCAGCTAGATGTTTTGTCTCTATTATATTTTGACAGACCAGCTAGATCTACTGTCTCTATTATATTAAGACAGACCAGCCAGATCTACTGTCTCTATTATATTATGACAGACCAGCTAGATCTTCTGTCTCTATTATATTATGACAGACCAGCTAGATCTATTGTCTCTATTATATTATGACAGACCAGCTAGATCTACTGTCACTATTATATTATGACAGAACATTTACATCTACTGTATCTATTATATTATGACAGACCAGCTAGATCTATTGTCTCTATTATATTATGACAGACCAGCTATATCTATTGTCTCTATTATATTATGACAGACCAGCTAGATCTATTGTCTCTATTATATTATGACAGACCAGCTAGATCTATTGTCTCTATTATATTATGACATACCAGCTAGATCTACTGTCACTATTATATTATGACAGGACATTTACATCTAGTGTATCTATTATATTATGACAGACCCGCTAGATCTATTGTCTCTATTATATTATGACAGACCAGCTAGATCTGCTGTCTCTATTATACTATGAATGACCAGCTAGATCTACTGTCTCTATTATATTATGACAGACCAGCTAGATCTACTGTCTCTATTATATTATGACAGACCAGCTAGATGTTTTGTCTCTATTATATTGTGAAAGACCAGCTAGATCTTCTGTCTCTATTATATTATGACAGACCAGCTAGACCTACTGTCTCTATTATATTATGACAGACCAGCTAGATCTAATGTCTCTATTATATTATGACGGACAAGCTAGATCTACTGTCTATTATATTATGACAGACCCGCTAGATCTATTGTCTCTATTATATTATGACAGACCAGCTAGATCTGCTGTCTCTATTATACTATGAATGACCAGCTAGATCTACTGTCTCTATTATATTATGACAGAACATTTACATCTACTGTATCTATTGTATTATGACAGACGAGCTAGATCTATTGTCTCTATTATATTATGACAGACAAGCTAGATCTACTGTCTCTATTATATTATGACGGACAAGCTAGATCTACTGTCTATTATATTATGACAGACCCGCTAGATCTATTGTCTCTATTATCTGATGACAGACCAGCTAGATCTGCTGTCTCTATTATATTATGACAGACCAGCTAGATCTACTGTCTCTATTATATTAGGACAGACCAGCTAGATCTACTGTCTCTATTATATTATGACAGACCAGCTAGATGTATTGTCTCTATTATATTGTGACAGACCAGCTAGATCTGCTGTCTCTATTATATTATCAATGACCAGCTAGATCTACTGTCTCTATTATATTATGACAGACCAGCTAGATCTACTGTCTCTATTATATTATGACAGACCAGCTAGATCTACTGTCTCTATTATATTATGACAGACCAGCTAGATGTTTTGTCTCTATAATATTATGACAGACCAGCTAGATCTGCTGTCTCTATTATATTATGAATGACCAGCTAGATCTACTGTCTCTATTATATTATGAGAGACCAGCTAGATCTTCTGTCTCTATTATATTATGACAGACAAGCTAGATCTACTGTCTCTATTGTATTGTGACAGACCAGCTAGATCTACTGTCTCTATTATATTATGACAGTCCAGCTAGATGTTTTGTCTCTATTATATTGTGACAGACCAGCTAGATCTTCTGTCTCTATTATATTATGACAGACCAGCTAGACCTACTGTCTCTAATTTATTATGACAGACCAGCTCGCTCTATTGTCTCTATTATATTATGACAAACCAGCTAGATCTACTGTCTCTATTATATTATGACAGACCAGCTAGATCTACTGTCTCTATTATATTATGACAGACCAGCTATATCTACTGTCTCTATTATATTATGACAGACCATTTACATCTACTGTATCTATTATATTATGGCATACCAGCTAGATCTATTGTATCTATTATATTATGACAGACCAGCTAGATCTACTGTCTCTATTGTATTGTGACAGACCAGCTAGATCTACTGTCTCTATTATATTATGACAGACCCGCTAGATCTATTGTCTCTATTATAATATGACAGACCAGCTAGATCTACTGTCTCTATTGTATTGTGACAGACCAGCTAGATCTACTGTCTCTATTATATTATGACGGACAAGCTAGATCTACTATCTATTATATTATGACAGACCAGCTAGATCTTCTGTCTCTATTATATTATGACAGACCAGCTAGATCTGCTGTCTCTATTATATTATGAATGACCAGCTAGATCTACTGTCTCTATTATATTATGACAGACCAGCTAGATCTACTGTCTCTATTATATTATGACAGACCAGCTAGATGTTTTGTCTCTATTATATTGTGACAGACCAGCTAGATCTTCTGTCTCTATAATATTATGACAGACCAGCTAGACCTACTGTCTCTATTTTATTATGACAGACTAGCTCGTTCTATTGTCTCTATTATATTATGACAGACTAGCTAGATCTATTGTCACTATTATATTATGACAGAACATTTACATCTACTGTCTCTATTATTCTATGACAGACCAGCTAGATCTACTGTCTCTATTATATTATGACAGACCAGCTAGATCTACTGTCTCTATTATATTATGACAGACCAGCTAGATGTTTTGTCTCTATTATATTGTGAAAGACCAGCTAGATCTTCTGTCTCTATTATATTATGACAGACCAGCTAGATGTTTTGTCTCTATTATATTGTGACAGACCAGCTAGATCTACTGTCTCTATTATATTAAGACAGACCAGCCAGATCTACTGTCTCTATTATATTATGACAGACCAGCTAGATCTTCTGTCTCTACTATATTATGACAGACCAGCTAGATCTATTGTCTCTATTATATTATGACAGACCAGCTAGATCTACTGTCACTATTATATTATGACAGAACATTTACATCTACTGTATCTATTATATTATGACAGACCAGCTAGATCTATTGTCTCTATTATATTATGACAGACCAGCTATATCTATTGTCTCTATTATATTATGACAGACCAGCTAGATCTATTGTCTCTATTATATTATGACAGACCAGCTAGATCTATTGTCTCTATTATATTATGACATACCAGCTAGATCTACTGTCACTATTATATTATGACAGGACATTTACATCTAGTGTATCTATTATATTATGACAGACCCGCTAGATCTATTGTCTCTATTATATTATGACAGACCAGCTAGATCTGCTGTCTCTATTATACTATGAATGACCAGCTAGATCTACTGTCTCTATTATATTATGACAGACCAGCTAGATCTACTGTCTCTATTATATTATGACAGACCAGCTAGATGTTTTGTCTCTATTATATTGTGAAAGACCAGCTAGATCTTCTGTCTCTATTATATTATGACAGACCAGCTAGACCTACTGTCTCTATTATATTATGACAGACCAGCTAGATCTAATGTCTCTATTATATTATGACGGACAAGCTAGATCTACTGTCTATTATATTATGACAGACCCGCTAGATCTATTGTCTCTATTATATTATGACAGACCAGCTAGATCTGCTGTCTCTATTATACTATGAATGACCAGCTAGATCTACTGTCTCTATTATATTATGACAGAACATTTACATCTACTGTATCTATTGTATTATGACAGACGAGCTAGATCTATTGTCTCTATTATATTATGACAGACAAGCTAGATCTACTGTCTCTATTATATTATGACGGACAAGCTAGATCTACTGTCTATTATATTATGACAGACCCGCTAGATCTATTGTCTCTATTATCTGATGACAGACCAGCTAGATCTGCTGTCTCTATTATATTATGACAGACCAGCTAGATCTACTGTCTCTATTATATTAGGACAGACCAGCTAGATCTACTGTCTCTATTATATTATGACAGACCAGCTAGATGTATTGTCTCTATTATATTGTGACAGACCAGCTAGATCTGCTGTCTCTATTATATTATCAATGACCAGCTAGATCTACTGTCTCTATTATATTATGACAGACCAGCTAGATCTACTGTCTCTATTATATTATGACAGACCAGCTAGATCTACTGTCTCTATTATATTATGACAGACCAGCTAGATGTTTTGTCTCTATAATATTATGACAGACCAGCTAGATCTGCTGTCTCTATTATATTATGAATGACCAGCTAGATCTACTGTCTCTATTATATTATGAGAGACCAGCTAGATCTACTGTCTCTATTATATTATGACGGACAAGCTAGATCTACTGTCTATTATATTATGACAGACCCGCTAGATCTATTGTCTCTATTATATTATGACAGACCAGCTAGATCTGCTGTCTCTATTATACTATGAATGACCAGCTAGATCTACTGTCTCTATTATAGTATGACAGACCAGCTAGATCTACTGTCTCTATTATATTATGACAGACCAGCTAGATGTTTTGTCTCTATTATATTGTGACAGACCAGCTAGATCTTCTGTCTCTATTATATTATGACAGACCAGCTAGACCTACTGTCTCTATTACATTATGGCAGAACAGCTAGATCTACTGTCACTATTCTATTTTGACAGAACATTTACATCTACTGTATCTATTATATTATGACAGAAGAGCTAGATCTATTGTCTGTATTATATTATGACAGACCAGCTAGATCTACTGTCACTATTCTATTTTGACAGAACATTTACATCTACTGTATCTAATATATTATGACAGACCAGCTAGATCTATTGTCTCTATTATATTATGACAGAAAAGCTAGATCTACTGTCACTATTCTATTTTGACAGAACATTTACATCTATTGTATCTATTATATTATGACAGAAGAGCTAGATCTATTGTCTCTATTATATTATGACAGACCAGCTAGATCTATTTTCTCTATTATATTATGACACACCAGCTAGATCTATTGTCTCTATTATATTATGACAGACCAGCTAGATCTAATGTCACTATTATATTATGACAGAACATTTACATCTACTGTATCTATTATATTATGACAGACCAGCTAGATCTATTGTCTCTATTATATTATGACAGACCAGCTAGATCTACTGTCTCTATTATATTATGACAGACCAGCTAGATCTACTGTCTCTATTATATTATGACAGACCAGCTAGATCTACTGTCTCTATTATATTATGACAGACCAGCTAGATGTTTTGTCTCTATAATATTATGACAGACCAGCTAGATCTGCTGTCTCTATTATATTATGAATGACCAGCTAGATCTACTGTCTCTATTATATTATGAGAGACCAGCTAGATCTACTGTCTCTATTATATTATGACGGACAAGCTAGATCTACTGTCTATTATATTATGACAGACCCGCTAGATCTATTGTCTCTATTATAGTATGACAGACCAGCTAGATCTACTGTCTCTATTATATTATGACAGACCAGCTAGATGTTTTGTCTCTATTATATTGTGACAGACCAGCTAGATCTTCTGTCTCTATTATATTATGACAGACCAGCTAGACCTACTGTCTCTATTACATTATGGCAGAACAGCTAGATCTACTGTCACTATTCTATTTTGACAGAACATTTACATCTACTGTATCTATTATATTATGACAGAAGAGCTAGATCTATTGTCTGTATTATATTATGACAGACCAGCTAGATCTACTGTCACTATTCTATTTTGACAGAACATTTACATCTACTGTATCTAATATATTATGACAGACCAGCTAGATCTATTGTCTCTATTATATTATGACAGAAAAGCTAGATCTACTGTCACTATTCTATTTTGACAGAACATTTACATCTATTGTATCTATTATATTATGACAGAAGAGCTAGATCTATTGTCTCTATTATATTATGACAGACCAGCTAGATCTATTTTCTCTATTATATTATGACACACCAGCTAGATCTATTGTCTCTATTATATTATGACAGACCAGCTAGATCTAATGTCACTATTATATTATGACAGAACATTTACATCTACTGTATCTATTATATTATGACAGACCAGCTAGATCTATTGTCTCTATTATATTATGACAGACCAGCTAGATCTATTGTCTCTATTATATTATGACAGACCAGCTAGATCTAATGTCACTATTATATTATGACAGAACATTTACATCTACTGTATCTATTATATTATGACAGACCAGCTAGACCTACTGTCTCTAATTTATTATGACAGACCAGCTCGCTCTATTGTCTCTATTATATTATGACAAACCAGCTAGATCTACTGTCTCTATTATATTATGACAGACCAGCTAGATCTACTGTCTCTATTATATTATGACAGACCAGCTATATCTACTGTCTCTATTATATTATGACAGACCATTTACATCTACTGTATCTATTATATTATGGCATACCAGCTAGATCTATTGTATCTATTATATTATGACAGACCAGCTAGATCTACTGTCTCTATTGTATTGTGACAGACCAGCTAGATCTACTGTCTCTATTATATTATGACAGACCCGCTAGATCTATTGTCTCTATTATAATATGACAGACCAGCTAGATCTACTGTCTCTATTGTATTGTGACAGACCAGCTAGATCTACTGTCTCTATTATATTATGACGGACAAGCTAGATCTACTATCTATTATATTATGATAGACCCGCTAGATCTATTGTCTCTATTATATTATGACAGACCAGCTAGATCTGCTGTCTCTATTATATTATGAATGACCAGCTAGATCTACTGTCTCTATTATATTATGACAGACCAGCTAGATCTACTGTCTCTATTATATTATGACAGACCAGCTAGATGTTTTGTCTCTATTATATTGTGACAGACCAGCTAGATCTTCTGTCTCTATAATATTATGACAGACCAGCTAGACCTACTGTCTCTATTTTATTATGACAGACTAGCTCGTTCTATTGTCTCTATTATATTATGACAGACTAGCTAGATCTATTGTCACTATTATATTATGACAGAACATTTACATCTACTGTCTCTATTATTCTATGACAGACCAGCTAGATCTACTGTCTCTATTATATTATGACAGACCAGCTAGATCTACTGTCTCTATTATATTATGACAGACCAGCTAGATGTTTTGTCTCTATTATATTGTGAAAGACCAGCTAGATCTTCTGTCTCTATTATATTATGACAGACCAGCTAGATGTTTTGTCTCTATTATATTGTGACAGACCAGCTAGATCTACTGTCTCTATTATATTAAGACAGACCAGCCAGATCTACTGTCTCTATTATATTATGACAGACCAGCTAGATCTTCTGTCTCTATTATATTATGACAGACCAGCTAGATCTATTGTCTCTATTATATTATGACAGACCAGCTAGATCTACTGTCACTATTATATTATGACAGAACATTTACATCTACTGTATCTATTATATTATGACAGACCAGCTAGATCTATTGTCTCTATTATATTATGACAGACCAGCTATATCTATTGTCTCTATTATATTATGACAGACCAGCTAGATCTATTGTCTCTATTATATTATGACAGACCAGCTAGATCTATTGTCTCTATTATATTATGACATACCAGCTAGATCTACTGTCACTATTATATTATGACAGGACATTTACATCTAGTGTATCTATTATATTATGACAGACCCGCTAGATCTATTGTCTCTATTATATTATGACAGACCAGCTAGATCTGCTGTCTCTATTATACTATGAATGACCAGCTAGATCTACTGTCTCTATTATATTATGACAGACCAGCTAGATCTACTGTCTCTATTATATTATGACAGACCAGCTAGATGTTTTGTCTCTATTATATTGTGAAAGACCAGCTAGATCTTCTGTCTCTATTATATTATGACAGACCAGCTAGACCTACTGTCTCTATTATATTATGACAGACCAGCTAGATCTAATGTCTCTATTATATTATGACGGACAAGCTAGATCTACTGTCTATTATATTATGACAGACCCGCTAGATCTATTGTCTCTATTATATTATGACAGACCAGCTAGATCTGCTGTCTCTATTATACTATGAATGACCAGCTAGATCTACTGTCTCTATTATATTATGACAGAACATTTACATCTACTGTATCTATTGTATTATGACAGACGAGCTAGATCTATTGTCTCTATTATATTATGACAGACAAGCTAGATCTACTGTCTCTATTATATTATGACGGACAAGCTAGATCTACTGTCTATTATATTATGACAGACCCGCTAGATCTATTGTCTCTATTATCTGATGACAGACCAGCTAGATCTGCTGTCTCTATTATATTATGACAGACCAGCTAGATCTACTGTCTCTATTATATTAGGACAGACCAGCTAGATCTACTGTCTCTATTATATTATGACAGACCAGCTAGATGTATTGTCTCTATTATATTGTGACAGACCAGCTAGATCTGCTGTCTCTATTATATTATCAATGACCAGCTAGATCTACTGTCTCTATTATATTATGACAGACCAGCTAGATCTACTGTCTCTATTATATTATGACAGACCAGCTAGATCTACTGTCTCTATTATATTATGACAGACCAGCTAGATGTTTTGTCTCTATAATATTATGACAGACCAGCTAGATCTGCTGTCTCTATTATATTATGAATGACCAGCTAGATCTACTGTCTCTATTATATTATGAGAGACCAGCTAGATCTACTGTCTCTATTATATTATGACGGACAAGCTAGATCTACTGTCTATTATATTATGACAGACCCGCTAGATCTATTGTCTCTATTATATTATGACAGACCAGCTAGATCTGCTGTCTCTATTATACTATGAATGACCAGCTAGATCTACTGTCTCTATTATAGTATGACAGACCAGCTAGATCTACTGTCTCTATTATATTATGACAGACCAGCTAGATGTTTTGTCTCTATTATATTGTGACAGACCAGCTAGATCTTCTGTCTCTATTATATTATGACAGACCAGCTAGACCTACTGTCTCTATTACATTATGGCAGAACAGCTAGATCTACTGTCACTATTCTATTTTGACAGAACATTTACATCTACTGTATCTATTATATTATGACAGAAGAGCTAGATCTATTGTCTGTATTATATTATGACAGACCAGCTAGATCTACTGTCACTATTCTATTTTGACAGAACATTTACATCTACTGTATCTAATATATTATGACAGACCAGCTAGATCTATTGTCTCTATTATATTATGACAGAAAAGCTAGATCTACTGTCACTATTCTATTTTGACAGAACATTTACATCTATTGTATCTATTATATTATGACAGAAGAGCTAGATCTATTGTCTCTATTATATTATGACAGACCAGCTAGATCTATTTTCTCTATTATATTATGACACACCAGCTAGATCTATTGTCTCTATTATATTATGACAGACCAGCTAGATCTAATGTCACTATTATATTATGACAGAACATTTACATCTACTGTATCTATTATATTATGACAGACCAGCTAGATCTATTGTCTCTATTATATTATGACAGACCAGCTAGATCTACTGTCTCTATTATATTATGACAGACCAGCTAGATCTACTGTCTCTATTATATTATGACAGACCAGCTAGATCTACTGTCTCTATTATATTATGACAGACCAGCTAGATGTTTTGTCTCTATAATATTATGACAGACCAGCTAGATCTGCTGTCTCTATTATATTATGAATGACCAGCTAGATCTACTGTCTCTATTATATTATGAGAGACCAGCTAGATCTACTGTCTCTATTATATTATGACGGACAAGCTAGATCTACTGTCTATTATATTATGACAGACCCGCTAGATCTATTGTCTCTATTATAGTATGACAGACCAGCTAGATCTACTGTCTCTATTATATTATGACAGACCAGCTAGATGTTTTGTCTCTATTATATTGTGACAGACCAGCTAGATCTTCTGTCTCTATTATATTATGACAGACCAGCTAGACCTACTGTCTCTATTACATTATGGCAGAACAGCTAGATCTACTGTCACTATTCTATTTTGACAGAACATTTACATCTACTGTATCTATTATATTATGACAGAAGAGCTAGATCTATTGTCTGTATTATATTATGACAGACCAGCTAGATCTACTGTCACTATTCTATTTTGACAGAACATTTACATCTACTGTATCTAATATATTATGACAGACCAGCTAGATCTATTGTATCTATTATATTATGACAGAAGAGCTAGATCTATTGTCTCTATTATATTATGACAGACCAGCTAGATCTATTTTCTCTATTATATTATGACACACCAGCTAGATCTATTGTCTCTATTATATTATGACAGACCAGCTAGATCTAATGTCACTATTATATTATGACAGAACATTTACATCTACTGTATCTATTATATTATGACAGACCAGCTAGATCTATTGTCTCTATTATATTATGACAGACCAGCTAGATCTATTGTCTCTATTATATTATGACAGACCAGCTAGATCTAATGTCACTATTATATTATGACAGAACATTTACATCTACTGTATCTATTATATTATGACAGACCAGCTAGATCTATTGTCTCTATTATATTATGACAGACCAGCTAGATCTATTGTCTCTATTATATTATGACAGACCAGCTAGATCTATTGTCTCTATTATATTATGACAGACCAGCTAGATCTATTGTATCTATTATATTATGACATACCAGCTACATCTACTGTCACTATTATATTATGACAGGACATTTACATCTACTGTATCTATTATATTATGACAGACCAGCTAGATCTATTGTCTCTATTATATTATGACAGACCAGCTAGATCTATTGTCTCTATTATATTATGACAGACCAGCTAGATCTATTGTCTCTATTATGTTATGACAGACCAGCTAGATCTATTATCTCTATTATATTATGACAGACCAGCTAGATCTATTGTCTCTATTATATTATGACAGACCAGCTAGATCTATTGTCTATATTACATTATGACAGACCAGCTAGATCTACTGTCTCTATTATATTATGACGGACAAGCTAGATCTACTGTCTATTATATTATGACAGACCCGCTAGATCTTTTGTCTCTATTATATTATGACTGACCAGCTAGATCTATTGTCTCTATTACATTATGACAGACCATCTAGATCTACTGTCTCTATTATATTATGACGGACAAGCTAGATCTACTGTCTATTATATTATGACAGACCCGCTAAATCTATTGTCTCTATTATATTATGACAGACCAGCTAGATCTGCTGTCTCTATTATATTATGAATGACCAGCTAGATCTACTGTCTCTATTATATTATGACAGACCAGCTAGATCTAATGTCACTATTATATTATGACAGAACATTTACATCTACTGTATCTATTATATTATGACAGACCAGCTAGATCTATTGTCTCTATTATATTATGACAGACCAGCTAGATCTATTGTCTCTATTATATTATGACAGACCAGCTAGATCTATTGTCTCTATTATATTATGACAGACCAGCTAGATCTATTGTATCTATTATATTATGACATACCAGCTACATCTACTGTCACTATTATATTATGACAGGACATTTACATCTACTGTATCTATTATATTATGACAGACCAGCTAGATCTATTGTCTCTATTATATTATGACAGACCAGCTAGATCTATTGTCTCTATTATATTATGACAGACCAGCTAGATCTATTGTCTCTATTATGTTATGACAGACCAGCTAGATCTATTATCTCTATTATATTATGACAGACCAGCTAGATCTATTGTCTCTATTATATTATGACAGACCAGCTAGATCTATTGTCTATATTACATTATGACAGACCAGCTAGATCTACTGTCTCTATTATATTATGACGGACAAGCTAGATCTACTGTCTATTATATTATGACAGACCCGCTAGATCTTTTGTCTCTATTATATTATGACTGACCAGCTAGATCTATTGTCTCTATTACATTATGACAGACCATCTAGATCTACTGTCTCTATTATATTATGACGGACAAGCTAGATCTACTGTCTATTATATTATGACAGACCCGCTAAATCTATTGTCTCTATTATATTATGACAGACCAGCTAGATCTGCTGTCTCTATTATATTATGAATGACCAGCTAGATCTACTGTCTCTATTATATTATGACAGACCAGCTAGATCTACTGTCTCTATTATATTATGACAGACCAGCTAGATGTTTTGTCTCTATTATATTGTGAAAGACCAGCTAGATCTTCTGTCTCTATTATATTATGACAGACCAGCTAGACCTACTGTCTCTATTATATTATGACAGACCAGCTAGATCTAATGTCTCTATTATATTATGACGGACAAGCTAGATCTACTGTCTATTATATTATGACAGACCCGCTAGATCTATTGTCTCTATTATATTATGACAGACCAGCTAGATCTGCTGTCTCTATTATACTATGAATGACCAGCTAGATCTACTGTCTCTATTATATTATGACAGAACATTTACATCTACTGTATCTATTGTATTATGACAGACGAGCTAGATCTATTGTCTCTATTATATTATGACAGACAAGCTAGATCTACTGTCTCTATTATATTATGACGGACAAGCTAGATCTACTGTCTATTATATTATGACAGACCCGCTAGATCTATTGTCTCTATTATCTGATGACAGACCAGCTAGATCTGCTGTCTCTATTATATTATGACAGACCAGCTAGATCTACTGTCTCTATTATATTAGGACAGACCAGCTAGATCTACTGTCTCTATTATATTATGACAGACCAGCTAGATGTATTGTCTCTATTATATTGTGACAGACCAGCTAGATCTGCTGTCTCTATTATATTATCAATGACCAGCTAGATCTACTGTCTCTATTATATTATGACAGACCAGCTAGATCTACTGTCTCTATTATATTATGACAGACCAGCTAGATCTACTGTCTCTATTATATTATGACAGACCAGCTAGATGTTTTGTCTCTATAATATTATGACAGACCAGCTAGATCTGCTGTCTCTATTATATTATGAATGACCAGCTAGATCTACTGTCTCTATTATATTATGAGAGACCAGCTAGATCTACTGTCTCTATTATATTATGACGGACAAGCTAGATCTACTGTCTATTATATTATGACAGACCCGCTAGATCTATTGTCTCTATTATATTATGACAGACCAGCTAGATCTGCTGTCTCTATTATACTATGAATGACCAGCTAGATCTACTGTCTCTATTATAGTATGACAGACCAGCTAGATCTACTGTCTCTATTATATTATGACAGACCAGCTAGATGTTTTGTCTCTATTATATTGTGACAGACCAGCTAGATCTTCTGTCTCTATTATATTATGACAGACCAGCTAGACCTACTGTCTCTATTACATTATGGCAGAACAGCTAGATCTACTGTCACTATTCTATTTTGACAGAACATTTACATCTACTGTATCTATTATATTATGACAGAAGAGCTAGATCTATTGTCTGTATTATATTATGACAGACCAGCTAGATCTACTGTCACTATTCTATTTTGACAGAACATTTACATCTACTGTATCTAATATATTATGACAGACCAGCTAGATCTATTGTCTCTATTATATTATGACAGAAAAGCTAGATCTACTGTCACTATTCTATTTTGACAGAACATTTACATCTATTGTATCTATTATATTATGACAGAAGAGCTAGATCTATTGTCTCTATTATATTATGACAGACCAGCTAGATATATTTTCTCTATTATATTATGACACACCAGCTAGATCTATTGTCTCTATTATATTATGACAGACCAGCTAGATCTAATGTCACTATTATATTATGACAGAACATTTACATCTACTGTATCTATTATATTATGACAGACCAGCTGGATCTATTGTCTCTATTATATTATGACAGACCAGCTAGATCTACTGTCTCTATTATATTATGACAGACCAGCTAGATCTACTGTCTCTATTATATTATGACAGACCAGCTAGATCTACTGTCTCTATTATATTATGACAGACCAGCTAGATGTTTTGTCTCTATAATATTATGACAGACCAGCTAGATCTGCTGTCTCTATTATATTATGAATGACCAGCTAGATCTACTGTCTCTATTATATTATGAGAGACCAGCTAGATCTACTGTCTCTATTATATTATGACGGACAAGCTAGATCTACTGTCTATTATATTATGACAGACCCGCTAGATCTATTGTCTCTATTATAGTATGACAGACCAGCTAGATCTACTGTCTCTATTATATTATGACAGACCAGCTAGATGTTTTGTCTCTATTATATTGTGACAGACCAGCTAGATCTTCTGTCTCTATTATATTATGACAGACCAGCTAGACCTACTGTCTCTATTACATTATGGCAGAACAGCTAGATCTACTGTCACTATTCTATTTTGACAGAACATTTACATCTACTGTATCTATTATATTATGACAGAAGAGCTAGATCTATTGTCTGTATTATATTATGACAGACCAGCTAGATCTACTGTCACTATTCTATTTTGACAGAACATTTACATCTACTGTATCTAATATATTATGACAGACCAGCTAGATCTATTGTCTCTATTATATTATGACAGAAAAGCTAGATCTACTGTCACTATTCTATTTTGACAGAACATTTACATCTATTGTATCTATTATATTATGACAGAAGAGCTAGATCTATTGTCTCTATTATATTATGACAGACCAGCTAGATCTATTTTCTCTATTATATTATGACACACCAGCTAGATCTATTGTCTCTATTATATTATGACAGACCAGCTAGATCTAATGTCACTATTATATTATGACAGAACATTTACATCTACTGTATCTATTATATTATGACAGACCAGCTAGATCTATTGTCTCTATTATATTATGACAGACCAGCTAGATCTATTGTCTCTATTATATTATGACAGACCAGCTAGATCTAATGTCACTATTATATTATGACAGAACATTTACATCTACTGTATCTATTATATTATGACAGACCAGCTAGATCTATTGTCTCTATTATATTATGACAGACCAGCTAGATCTATTGTCTCTATTATATTATGACAGACCAGCTAGATCTATTGTCTCTATTATATTATGACAGACCAGCTAGATCTATTGTATCTATTATATTATGACATACCAGCTACATCTACTGTCACTATTATATTATGACAGGACATTTACATCTACTGTATCTATTATATTATGACAGACCAGCTAGATCTATTGTCTCTATTATATTATGACAGACCAGCTAGATCTATTGTCTCTATTATATTATGACAGACCAGCTAGATCTATTGTCTCTATTATGTTATGACAGACCAGCTAGATCTATTATCTCTATTATATTATGACAGACCAGCTAGATCTATTGTCTCTATTATATTATGACAGACCAGCTAGATCTATTGTCTATATTACATTATGACAGACCAGCTAGATCTACTGTCTCTATTATATTATGACGGACAAGCTAGATCTACTGTCTATTATATTATGACAGACCCGCTAGATCTTTTGTCTCTATTATATTATGACTGACCAGCTAGATCTATTGTCTCTATTACATTATGACAGACCATCTAGATCTACTGTCTCTATTATATTATGACGGACAAGCTAGATCTACTGTCTATTATATTATGACAGACCCGCTAAATCTATTGTCTCTATTATATTATGACAGACCAGCTAGATCTGCTGTCTCTATTATATTATGAATGACCAGCTAGATCTACTGTCTCTATTATATTATGACAGACCAGCTAGATCTAATGTCTCTATTATACTATGACAGACCAGCTAGATCTACTGTCTCTATTATATTATGACAGACCAGCTAGATCTATTGTCTCTATTATATTATGACAGACCAGCTAGATCTATTGTCTCTATTATATTATGACAGACCAGCTAGATCTATTGTCTCTATTATATTATGACAGACCAGCTAGATCTATTGTCTCTATTACATTATGACAGACCAGCTAGATCTACTGTCTCTATTATATTATGACGGACAAGCTAGATCTACTGTCTATTATATTATGACAGACCCGCAAGATCTATTGTCTCTATTATATAATGACAGACCAGCTAGATCTATTGTCTCTATTACATTATGACAGACCAGCTAGATCTACTGTCTCTATTATATTATGACGGACAAGCTAGATCTACTGTCTATTATATTATGACAGACCCGCTAGATCTATTGTCTCTATTATATTATGACAGACCAGCTAGATCTGCTGTCTCTATTATATTATGAATGACCAGCTAGATCTACTGTCTCTATTATATTATGACAGACCAGCTATATCTACTGTCTCTATTATATTATGACAGACCAGCTAGATCTACTGTCTCTATTATATTATGACAGACCAGCTAGATCTACTGTCTCTATTATATTATGACAGACCAGCCAGATCTACAGTCTCTATTATATTATGACAGACCAGCTAGATGTTTTGTCTCTATTATATTGTGACAGACCAGCTAGATCCGCCTTCTCTATTATATTATGAATGACCAGCTAGATATACTGTCTCTATTATATTATGACAGACCAGCTATATCTACTGTCTCTATTATATTATGACAGACCATTTACATCTACTGTATCTATTATATTATGACATACCAGCTAGATCTATTGTATCTATTATATTATGACAGACCAGCTAGATCTACTGTCTCTATTGTATTGTGACAGACCAGCTAGATCTACTGTCTCTATTATATTATGACAGACCCGCTAGATCTATTGTCTCTATTATAATATGACAGACCAGCTAGATCTACTGTCTCTATTGTATTGTGACAGACCAGCTAGATCTACTGTCTCTATTATATTATGACGGACAAGCTAGATCTACTATCTATTATACTATGATAGACCCGCTAGATCTATTGTCTCTATTATATTATGACAGACCAGCTAGATCTGCTGTCTCTATTATATTATGAATGACCAGCTAGATCTACTGTCTCTATTATATAATGACAGACCAGCTAGATCTACTGTCTCTATTATATTATGACAGACTAGCTATATCTACTGTCTCTATTATATTGTGACAGACCAGCTAGATCTTCTGTCTCTATAATATTATGACAGACCAGCTAGACCTACTGTCTCTATTTTATTATGACAGACTAGCTCGTTCTATTGTCTCTATTATATTATGACAGACTAGCTAGATCTACTGTCACTATTATATTATGACAGAACATTTACATCTACTGTATCTATTATTCTATGACAGACCAGCTAGATCTACTGTCTCTATTATATTATGACAGACCAGCTAGATCTACTGTCTCTATTATATTATGACAGACCAGCTAGATGTTTTGTCTCTATTATATTGTGAAAGACCAGCTAGATCTTCTGTCTCTATTATATTATGACAGACCAGCTAGATGTTTTGTCTCTATTATATTGTGACAGACTAGCTCGTTCTATTGTCTCTATTATATTATGACAGACTAGCTAGATCTACTGTCACTATTATATTATGACAGAACATTTACATCTACTGTATCTATTATTCTATGACAGACCAGCTAGATCTACTGTCTCTATTATATTATGACAGACCAGCTAGATCTACTGTCTCTATTATATTATGACAGACCAGCTAGATGTTTTGTCTCTATTATATTGTGAAAGACCAGCTAGATCTACTGTATCTATTATATTATGACAGAAGAGCTAGATCTATTGTCTGTATTATATTATGACAGACCAGCTAGATCTACTGTCACTATTCTATTTTGACAGAACATTTACATCTACTGTATCTAATATATTATGACAGACCAGCTAGATCTATTGTCTCTATTATATTATGACAGAAAAGCTAGATCTACTGTCACTATTCTATTTTGACAGAACATTTACATCTATTGTATCTATTATATTATGACAGAAGAGCTAGATCTATTGTCTCAATTATATTATGACAGACCAGCTAGATCTATTTTCTCTATTATATTATGACACACCAGCTAGATCTATTGTCTCTATTATATTATGACAGACCAGCTAGATCTAATGTCACTATTATATTATGACAGAACATTTACATCTACTGTATCTATTATATTATGACAGACCAGCTAGATCTATTGTCTCTATTATATTATGACAGACCAGCTAGATCTATTGTCTCTATTATATTATGACAGACCAGCTAGATCTAATGTCACTATTATATTATGACAGAACATTTACATCTACTGTATCTATTATATTATGACAGACCAGCTAGATCTATTGTCTCTATTATATTATGACAGACCAGCTAGATCTATTGTCTCTATTATATTATGACAGACCAGCTAGATCTATTGTCTCTATTATATTATGACAGACCAGCTAGATCTATTGTATCTATTATATTATGACATACCAGCTACATCTACTGTCACTATTATATTATGACAGGACATTTACATCTACTGTATCTATTATATTATGACAGACCAGCTAGATCTATTGTCTCTATTATATTATGACAGACCAGCTAGATCTATTGTCTCTATTATATTATGACAGACCAGCTAGATCTATTGTCTCTATTATGTTATGACAGACCAGCTAGATCTATTATCTCTATTATATTATGACAGACCAGCTAGATCTATTGTCTCTATTATATTATGACAGACCAGCTAGATCTATTGTCTATATTACATTATGACAGACCAGCTAGATCTACTGTCTCTATTATATTATGACGGACAAGCTAGATCTACTGTCTATTATATTATGACAGACCCGCTAGATCTTTTGTCTCTATTATATTATGACTGACCAGCTAGATCTATTGTCTCTATTACATTATGACAGACCATCTAGATCTACTGTCTCTATTATATTATGACGGACAAGCTAGATCTACTGTCTATTATATTATGACAGACCCGCTAAATCTATTGTCTCTATTATATTATGACAGACCAGCTAGATCTGCTGTCTCTATTATATTATGAATGACCAGCTAGATCTACTGTCTCTATTATATTATGACAGACCAGCTAGATCTAATGTCTCTATTATACTATGACAGACCAGCTAGATCTACTGTCTCTAATATATTATGACAGACCAGCTAGATCTATTGTCTCTATTATATTATGACAGACCAGCTAGATCTATTGTCTCTATTATATTATGACAGACCAGCTAGATCTATTGTCTCTATTATATTATGACAGACCAGCTAGATCTATTGTCTCTATTACATTATGACAGACCAGCTAGATCTACTGTCTCTATTATATTATGACGGACAAGCTAGATCTACTGTCTATTATATTATGACAGACCCGCAAGATCTATTGTCTCTATTATATAATGACAGACCAGCTAGATCTATTGTCTCTATTACATTATGACAGACCAGCTAGATCTACTGTCTCTATTATATTATGACGGACAAGCTAGATCTACTGTCTATTATATTATGACAGACCCGCTAGATCTATTGTCTCTATTATATTATGACAGACCAGCTAGATCTACTGTCTCTATTATATTATGACGGACAAGCTAGATCTACTGTCTATTATATTATGACAGACCCGCAAGATCTATTGTCTCTATTATATAATGACAGACCAGCTAGATCTATTGTCTCTATTACATTATGACAGACCAGCTAGATCTACTGTCTCTATTATATTATGACGGACAAGCTAGATCTACTGTCTATTATATTATGACAGACCCGCTAGATCTATTGTCTCTATTATATTATGACAGACCAGCTAGATCTGCTGTCTCTATTATATTATGAATGACCAGCTAGATCTACTGTCTCTATTATATTATGACAGACCAGCTATATCTACTGTCTCTATTATATTATGACAGACCAGCTAGATCTACTGTCTCTATTATATTATGACAGACCAGCTAGATCTACTGTCTCTATTATATTATGACAGACCAGCCAGATCTACAGTCTCTATTATATTATGACAGACCAGCTAGATGTTTTGTCTCTATTATATTGTGACAGACCAGCTAGATCCGCCTTCTCTATTATATTATGAATGACCAGCTAGATATACTGTCTCTATTATATTATGACAGACCAGCTATATCTACTGTCTCTATTATATTATGACAGACCATTTACATCTACTGTATCTATTATATTATGACATACCAGCTAGATCTATTGTATCTATTATATTATGACAGACCAGCTAGATCTACTGTCTCTATTGTATTGTGACAGACCAGCTAGATCTACTGTCTCTATTATATTATGACAGACCCGCTAGATCTATTGTCTCTATTATAATATGACAGACCAGCTAGATCTACTGTCTCTATTGTATTGTGACAGACCAGCTAGATCTACTGTCTCTATTATATTATGACGGACAAGCTAGATCTACTATCTATTATACTATGATAGACCCGCTAGATCTATTGTCTCTATTATATTATGACAGACCAGCTAGATCTGCTGTCTCTATTATATTATGAATGACCAGCTAGATCTACTGTCTCTATTATATAATGACAGACCAGCTAGATCTACTGTCTCTATTATATTATGACAGACCAGCTATATCTACTGTCTCTATTATATTGTGACAGACCAGCTAGATCTTCTGTCTCTATAATATTATGACAGACCAGCTAGACCTACTGTCTCTATTTTATTATGACAGACTAGCTCGTTCTATTGTCTCTATTATATTATGACAGACTAGCTAGATCTACTGTCACTATTATATTATGACAGAACATTTACATCTACTGTATCTATTATTCTATGACAGACCAGCTAGATCTACTGTCTCTATTATATTATGACAGACCAGCTAGATGTTTTGTCTCTATTATATTGTGAAAGACCAGCTAGATCTTCTGTCTCTATTATATTATGACAGACCAGCTAGATGTTTTGTCTCTATTATATTGTGACAGACTAGCTCGTTCTATTGTCTCTATTATATTATGACAGACTAGCTAGATCTACTGTCACTATTATATTATGACAGAACATTTACATCTACTGTATCTATTATTCTATGACAGACCAGCTAGATCTACTGTCTCTATTATATTATGACAGACCAGCTAGATCTACTGTCTCTATTATATTATGACAGACCAGCTAGATGTTTTGTCTCTATTATATTGTGAAAGACCAGCTAGATCTACTGTATCTATTATATTATGACAGAACATTTACATCTACTGTATCTAATATATTATGACAGACCAGCTAGATCTACTGTCACTATTCTATTTTGACAGAACATTTACATCTACTGTATCTAATATATTATGACAGACCAGCTAGATCTATTGTCTCTATTATATTATGACAGAAAAGCTAGATCTACTGTCACTATTCTATTTTGACAGAACATTTACATCTATTGTATCTATTATATTATGACAGAAGAGCTAGATCTATTGTCTCAATTATATTATGACAGACCAGCTAGATCTATTTTCTCTATTATATTATGACACACCAGCTAGATCTATTGTCTCTATTATATTATGACAGACCAGCTAGATCTAATGTCACTATTATATTATGACAGAACATTTACATCTACTGTATCTATTATATTATGACAGACCAGCTAGATCTATTGTCTCTATTATATTATGACAGACCAGCTAGATCTATTGTCTCTATTATATTATGACAGACCAGCTAGATCTAATGTCACTATTATATTATGACAGAACATTTACATCTACTGTATCTATTATATTATGACAGACCAGCTAGATCTATTGTCTCTATTATATTATGACAGACCAGCTAGATCTATTGTCTCTATTATATTATGACAGACCAGCTAGATCTATTGTCTCTATTATATTATGACAGACCAGCTAGATCTATTGTATCTATTATATTATGACATACCAGCTACATCTACTGTCACTATTATATTATGACAGGACATTTACATCTACTGTATCTATTATATTATGACAGACCAGCTAGATCTATTGTCTCTATTATATTATGACAGACCAGCTAGATCTATTGTCTCTATTATATTATGACAGACCAGCTAGATCTATTGTCTCTATTATGTTATGACAGACCAGCTAGATCTATTATCTCTATTATATTATGACAGACCAGCTAGATCTATTGTCTCTATTATATTATGACAGACGAGCTAGATCTATTGTCTATATTACATTATGACAGACCAGCTAGATCTACTGTCTCTATTATATTATGACGGACAAGCTAGATCTACTGTCTATTATATTATGACAGACCCGCTAGATCTTTTGTCTCTATTATATTATGACTGACCAGCTAGATCTATTGTCTCTATTACATTATGACAGACCATCTAGATCTACTGTCTCTATTATATTATGACGGACAAGCTAGATCTACTGTCTATTATATTATGACAGACCCGCTAAATCTATTGTCTCTATTATATTATGACAGACCAGCTAGATCTGCTGTCTCTATTATATTATGAATGACCAGCTAGATCTACTGTCTCTATTATATTATGACAGACCAGCTAGATCTAATGTCTCTATTATACTATGACAGACCAGCTAGATTTACTGTCTCTATTATATTATGACAGACCAGCTAGATCTATTGTCTCTATTATATTATGACAGACCAGCTAGATCTATTGTCTCTATTATATTATGACAGACCAGCTAGATCTATTGTCTCTATTATATTATGACAGACCAGCTAGATCTATTGTCTCTATTACATTATGACAGACCAGCTAGATCTACTGTCTCTATTATATTATGACGGACAAGCTAGATCTACTGTCTATTATATTATGACAGACCCGCAAGATCTATTGTCTCTATTATATAATGACAGACCAGCTAGATCTATTGTCTCTATTACATTATGACAGACCAGCTAGATCTACTGTCTCTATTATATTATGACGGACAAGCTAGATCTACTGTCTATTATATTATGACAGACCCGCTAGATCTATTGTCTCTATTATATTATGACAGACCAGCTAGATCTGCTGTCTCTATTATATTATGAATGACCAGCTAGATCTACTGTCTCTATTATATTATGACAGACCAGCTATATCTACTGTCTCTATTATTCTATGACAGACCAGCTAGATCTACTGTCTCTATTATATTATGACAGACCAGCTAGATCTACTGTCTCTATTATATTATGACAGACCAGCTAGATGTTTTGTCTCTATTATATTGTGAAAGACCAGCTAGATCTACTGTATCTATTATATTATGACAGAACATTTACATCTACTGTATCTAATATATTATGACAGACCAGCTAGATCTACTGTCACTATTCTATTTTGACAGAACATTTACATCTACTGTATCTAATATATTATGACAGACCAGCTAGATCTATTGTCTCTATTATATTATGACAGAAAAGCTAGATCTACTGTCACTATTCTATTTTGACAGAACATTTACATCTATTGTATCTATTATATTATGACAGAAGAGCTAGATCTATTGTCTCAATTATATTATGACAGACCAGCTAGATCTATTTTCTCTATTATATTATGACACACCAGCTAGATCTATTGTCTCTATTATATTATGACAGACCAGCTAGATCTAATGTCACTATTATATTATGACAGAACATTTACATCTACTGTATCTATTATATTATGACAGACCAGCTAGATCTATTGTCTCTATTATATTATGACAGACCAGCTAGATCTATTGTCTCTATTATATTATGACAGACCAGCTAGATCTAATGTCACTATTATATTATGACAGAACATTTACATCTACTGTATCTATTATATTATGACAGACCAGCTAGATCTATTGTCTCTATTATATTATGACAGACCAGCTAGATCTATTGTCTCTATTATATTATGACAGACCAGCTAGATCTATTGTCTCTATTATATTATGACAGACCAGCTAGATCTATTGTATCTATTATATTATGACATACCAGCTACATCTACTGTCACTATTATATTATGACAGGACATTTACATCTACTGTATCTATTATATTATGACAGACCAGCTAGATCTATTGTCTCTATTATATTATGACAGACCAGCTAGATCTATTGTCTCTATTATATTATGACAGACCAGCTAGATCTATTGTCTCTATTATGTTATGACAGACCAGCTAGATCTATTATCTCTATTATATTATGACAGACCAGCTAGATCTATTGTCTCTATTATATTATGACAGACCAGCTAGATCTATTGTCTATATTACATTATGACAGACCAGCTAGATCTACTGTCTCTATTATATTATGACGGACAAGCTAGATCTACTGTCTATTATATTATGACAGACCCGCTAGATCTTTTGTCTCTATTATATTATGACTGACCAGCTAGATCTATTGTCTCTATTACATTATGACAGACCATCTAGATCTACTGTCTCTATTATATTATGACGGACAAGCTAGATCTACTGTCTATTATATTATGACAGACCCGCTAAATCTATTGTCTCTATTATATTATGACAGACCAGCTAGATCTGCTGTCTCTATTATATTATGAATGACCAGCTAGATCTACTGTCTCTATTATATTATGACAGACCAGCTAGATCTAATGTCTCTATTATACTATGACAGACCAGCTAGATCTACTGTCTCTATTATATTATGACAGACCAGCTAGATCTATTGTCTCTATTATATTATGACAGACCAGCTAGATCTATTGTCTCTATTATATTATGACAGACCAGCTAGATCTATTGTCTCTATTATATTATGACAGACCAGCTAGATCTATTGTCTCTATTACATTATGACAGACCAGCTAGATCTACTGTCTCTATTATATTATGACGGACAAGCTAGATCTACTGTCTATTATATTATGACAGACCCGCAAGATCTATTGTCTCTATTATATAATGACAGACCAGCTAGATCTATTGTCTCTATTACATTATGACAGACCAGCTAGATCTACTGTCTCTATTATATTATGACGGACAAGCTAGATCTACTGTCTATTATATTATGACAGACCCGCTAGATCTATTGTCTCTATTATATTATGACAGACCAGCTAGATCTGCTGTCTCTATTATATTATGAATGACCAGCTAGATCTACTGTCTCTATTATATTATGACAGACCAGCTATATCTACTGTCTCTATTATATTATGACAGACCAGCTAGATCTACTGTCTCTATTATATTATGACAGACCAGCTAGATCTACTGTCTCTATTATATTATGACAGACCAGCTAGATCTACTGTCTCTATTATATTATGACAGACCAGCCAGATCTACAGTCTCTATTATATTATGACAGACCAGCTAGATGTTTTGTCTCTATTATATTGTGACAGAACAGCTAGATCCGCCTTCTCTATTATATTATGAATGACCAGCTAGATATACTGTCTCTATTATATTATGACAGACCAGCTATATCTACTGTCTCTATTATATTATGACAGACCATTTACATCTACTGTATCTATTATATTATGACATACCAGCTAGATCTATTGTATCTATTATATTATGACAGACCAGCTAGATCTACTGTCTCTATTGTATTGTGACAGACCAGCTAGATCTACTGTCTCTATTATATTATGACAGACCCGCTAGATCTATTGTCTCTATTATAATATGACAGACCAGCTAGATCTACTGTCTCTATTGTATTGTGACAGACCAGCTAGATCAACTGTCTCTATTATATTATGACGGACAAGCTAGATCTACTATCTATTATACTATGATAGACCCGCTAGATCTATTGTCTCTATTATATTATGACAGACCAGCTAGATCTGCTGTCTCTATTATATTATGAATGACCAGCTAGATCTACTGTCTCTATTATATAATGACAGACCAGCTAGATCTACTGTCTCTATTATATTATGACAGACCAGCTATATCTACTGTCTCTATTATATTGTGACAGACCAGCTAGATCTTCTGTCTCTATAATATTATGACAGACCAGCTAGACCTACTGTCTCTATTTTATTATGACAGACTAGCTCGTTCTATTGTCTCTATTATATTATGACAGACTAGCTAGATCTACTGTCACTATTATATTATGACAGAACATTTACATCTACTGTATCTATTATTCTATGACAGACCAGCTAGATCTACTGTCTCTATTATATTATGACAGACCAGCTAGATCTACTGTCTCTATTATATTATGACAGACCAGCTAGATGTTTTGTCTCTATTATATTGTGAAAGACCAGCTAGATCTTCTGTCTCTATTATATTATGACAGACCAGCTAGATGTTTTGTCTCTATTATATTGTGACAGACCAGCTAGATCTACTGTCTCTATTATATTATGACAGACCAGCCAGATCTACTGTCTCTATTATATTATGACAGACCAGCTAGATCTACTGTCTCTATTGTATTGTGAAAGACCAGCTAGATCTACTGTCTCTATTATAATATCACAAACCCGCTGGATCTATTGTCTCTATTATATTATGATAGACCAGCTAGATCTACTGTCTCATTGTTTTGACAGACCAGCTAGATCTACTGTCTCTATTATATTATGACAGAACATTTAGATCTTTTGTCTCTATTAAATTGTGACAGACCAGCTAGATCCAATGTCTCTATTATATTATGACAGACCAGCTAGATCTACTGTCTCTATTACATTATGACAGACCAACTAGATCTCCTGTCTCTATTATATTATGACAGACCAGCCAGATCTACTGTCTCTATTATATTATGACAGACCAGCTAGATCTACTGTCTCTATTATATTATGACAGACCAGCTAGATCTACTGTCTCTATTATATTATGACAGACCAGCCAGATCTACTGTCTCTATTATATTATGACAGACCAGCTAGATGTATTGTCTCTATTATATTATGACAGACCAGCTAGATCTGCTGTCTCTATTATATTATGAATGACCATCTAGATCTACTGTCTCTATTATATTATGACAGACCAGCTAGATCTACTGTCTCTATTATATTATGACAGACCAGCTAGATGTTTTGTCTCTATTATATTGTGAAAGACCAGCTAGATCTTCTGTCTCTATTATATTATGACAGACCAGCTAGACCTATTGTCTCTATTATATTATGACAGAACAGCTAGATCTAATGTCTCTATTATATTATGACGGACAAGCTAGATCTACTGTCTATTATATTATGACAGACACGCTAGATCTATTGTCTCTATTATATTATGACAGACCAGCTAGATCTGCTGTCTCTATTATACTATGAATGACCAGCTAGATCTACTGTCTCTATTATATTATGACAGAACATTTACATCTACTGTATCTATTATATTATAAAAAAGACGAGCTAGATCGATTGTCTCTATTATATTATGACAGACCAGCTAGACCTATTGTCTCTATTATATTATGACAGAACAGCTAGATCTACTGTCTCTATTATATTATGACGGACAAGCTAGATCTACTGTCTATTATATTATGACAGACCCGCTAGATCTATTGTCTCTATTATCTTATGACAGACCAGCTAGATCTGCTGTCTCTATTATATTATGACAGACCAGCTAGATCTACTGTCTCTATTATAGTATGACAGACCAGCTAGATCTACTGTCTCTATTATATTATGACAGACCAGCTAAATTTATTGTCTCTATTATATTGTGACAGACCAGCTAGATCTGCTGTCTCTATTATATTATCAATGACCAGCTAGATCTACTGTCTCTATTATATTATGACAGACCAGCTAGATCTACTGTCTCTATTATATTATGACAGACCAGCTAGATCTACTGTCTCTATTATATTATGACAGACCAGCTAGATGTTTTGTCTCTATAATATTATGACAGACCAGCTAGATCTGCTGTCTCTATTATATTATGAATGACCAGCTAGATCTACTGTCTCTATTATATTATGAGAGACCAGCTAGATCTGCTGTCTCTATTATACTATGAATGACCAGCTAGATCTACTGTCTCTATTATAGTATGACAGACCAGCTAGATCTACTGTCTCTATTATATTATGACACACCAGTTAGATGTTTTGTCTCTATTATATTGTGACAGACCAGCTAGATCTTCTGTCTCTATTATATTATGAAAGACCAGCTAGACCTACTGTCTCTATTATATTATGGCAGAACAGCTAGATCTACTGTCACTATTCTATTTTGACAGAACATTTACATCTACTGTATCTCTTATATTATGACAGAAGAGCTAGATCTATTGTCTCTATTATATTATGACAGACCAGCTAGATCTACTGTCACTATTCTATTTTGACAGAACATTTACATCTACTGTATCTATTATATTATGACAGACCAGCTAGATCTATTGTCTCTATTATATTATGACAGACCAGCTAGATGTTTTGTCTCTATAATATTATGACAGACCAGCTAGATCTGCTGTCTCTATTATATTATGAATGACCATCTAGATCTACTGTCTCTATTATATTATGACAGACCAGCTAGATCTACTGTCTCTATTATATTATGACAGACCAGCTAGATCTACTGTCTCTATTATATTATGACGGACAAGCTAGATCTACTGTCTATTATATTATGACAGACCCGCTAGATCTATTGTCTCTATTATATTATGACAGACCAGCTAGATCTACTGTCTCTATTATACTATGAATGACCAGCTAGATCTACTGTCTCTATTATATTATGACAGACCAGCTAGATCTACTGTCTCTATTATATTATGACAGACCAGCTAGATGTTTTGTCTCTATTATATTGTGAAAGACCAGCTAGATCTTCTGTCTCTATTATATTATGACATACCAGCTAGACCTACTGTCTCTATTATATTATTACAGACCAGCTAGATCTAATGTCTCTATTATATTATGACGGACAAGCTAGATCTATTGTCTATTATATTATGACAGACCCGCTAGATCTATTGTCTCTATTATATTATGACATACCAGCTAGATCTGCTGTCTCTATTATACTATGAATGACCAGATAGATCTACTGTCTCTATTATATTATGACAGAACATTTACATCTACTGTCTCTATTATATTATGACAGACCAGCTAGATCTACTGTCTCTATTATATTATGACAGACCAGCTAGATGTTTTGTCTCTATAATATTATGACAGACCAGCTAGATCTGCTGTCTCTATTATATTATGAATGACCATCTAGATCTACTGTCTCTATTATATTATGACAGACCAGCTAGATCTACTGTCTCTATTGTATTATGACAGACCAGCTAGATCTACTGTCTCTATTATATTATGACAGACCAGCTAGATGTTTTGTCTCAATTAAATTGTGACAGACCAGCTAGATCTTCTGTCTATATTATATTATGACAGACCAGCTAGACCTACTGTCTCTATTATATTATGGCAGACCAGCTAGATCTACTGTCTCTATTATATTATGACAGACCAGCCAGATCTACTGTCTCTATTATATTATGACAGACCAGCTAGATCTACTGTCTCTATTATATTATGACAGACCAGCTAGATCTACTGTCTCTATTATATTATGACAGACCAGCCAGATCTACTGTCTCTATTATATTATGACAGACCAGCTAGATGTATTGTCTCTATTATATTATGACAGACCAGCTAGATCTGCTGTCTCTATTATATTATGAATGACCATCTAGATCTACTGTCTCTATTATATTATGACAGACCAGCTAGATCTACTGTCTCTATTATATTATGACAGACCAGCTAGATGTTTTGTCTCTATTATATTGTGAAAGACCAGCTAGATCTTCTGTCTCTATTATATTATGACAGACCAGCTAGACCTATTGTCTCTATTATATTATGACAGAACAGCTAGATCTAATGTCTCTATTATATTATGACGGACAAGCTAGATCTACTGTCTATTATATTATGACAGACACGCTAGATCTATTGTCTCTATTATATTATGACAGACCAGCTAGATCTGCTGTCTCTATTATACTATGAATGACCAGCTAGATCTACTGTCTCTATTATATTATGACAGAACATTTACATCTACTGTATCTATTATATTATAAAAAAGACGAGCTAGATCGATTGTCTCTATTATATTATGACAGACAAGCTAGATCTACTGTCTCTATTATATTATGACGGACAAGCTAGATCTACTGTCTATTATATTATGACAGACCCGATAGATCTATTGTCTCTATTATCTTATGACAGACCAGCTAGATCTGCTGTCTCTATTATATTATGACAGACCAGCTAGATCTACTGTCTCTATTATAGTATGACAGACCAGCTAGATCTACTGTCTCTATTATATTATGACAGACCAGCTAGATTGATTGTCTCTATTATATTGTGACAGACCAGCTAGATCTGCTGTCTCTATTATATTATCAATGACCAGCTAGATCTACTGTCTCTATTATATTATGACAGACCAGCTAGATCTACTGTCTCTATTATATTATGACAGACCAGCTAGATCTACTGTCTCTATTATATTATGACAGACCAGCTAGATGTTTTGTCTCTATAATATTATGACAGACCAGCTAGATCTGCTGTCTCTATTATATTATGAATGACCAGCTAGATCTACTGTCTCTATTATATTATGAGACCAGCTAGATCTGCTGTCTCTATTATACTATGAATGACCAGCTAGATCTACTGTCTCTATTATAGTATGACAGACCAGCTAGATCTACTGTCTCTATTATATTATGACACACCAGTTAGATGTTTTGTCTCTATTATATTGTGACAGACCAGCTAGATCTTCTGTCTCTATTATATTATGACAGACCAGCTAGACCTACTGTCTCTATTATATTATGGCAGAACAGCTAGATCTACTGTCACTATTCTATTTTGACAGAACATTTACATCTACTGTATCTCTTATATTATGACAGAAGAGCTAGATCTATTGTCTCTATTATATTATGACAGACCAGCTAGATCTACTGTCACTATTCTATTTTGACAGAACATTTACATCTACTGTATCTATTATATTATGACAGACCAGCTAGATCTATTGTCTCTATTATATTATGACAGACCAGCTAGATGTTTTGTCTCTATAATATTATGACAGACCAGCTAGATCTGCTGTCTCTATTATATTATGAATGACCATCTAGATCTACTGTCTCTATTATATTATGAGAGACCAGCTAGATCTACTGTCTCTATTATATTATGACAGACCAGCTAGATCTACTGTCTCTATTATATTATGACGGACAAGCTAGATCTACTGTCTATTATATTATGACAGACCCGCTAGATCTATTGTCTCTATTATATTATGACAGACCAGCTAGATCTACTGTCTCTATTATACTATGAATGACCAGCTAGATCTACTGTCTCTATTATATTATGACAGACCAGCTAGATCTACTGTCTCTATTATATTATGACAGACCAGCTAGATGTTTTGTCTCTATTATATTGTGAAAGACCAGCTAGATCTTCTGTCTCTATTATATTATGACATACCAGCTAGACCTACTGTCTCTATTATATTATTACAGACCAGCTAGATCTAATGTCTCTATTATATTATGACGGACAAGCTAGATCTATTGTCTATTATATTATGACAGACCCGCTAGATCTATTGTCTCTATTATATTATGACATACCAGCTAGATCTGCTGTCTCTATTATACTATGAATGACCAGATAGATCTACTGTCTCTATTATATTATGACAGAACATTTACATCTACTGTATCTATTATATTATGACAGACGAGCTAGATCTATTGTCTCTATTATATTATGACAGACAAGCTAGATCTACTGTCTCTATTATATTATGACGGACAAGCTAGATCTACTGTCTATTATATTATGACAGACCCGCTAGATCTATTGTCTATATTATCTTATGAAAGACCAGCTAGATCTGCTGTCTCTATTATATTATGACAGACCAGCTAGATCTACTGTCTCTATTATATTATGACAGACCAGCTAGATCTACTGTCTCTATTATATTATGACAGACCAGCTAGATGTTTTGTCTCTATAATATTATGACCGACCAGCTAGATCTGCTGTCTCTATTATATTATGAATGACCAGCTAGATCTACTGTCTCTATTATATTATGACAGACCAGAGAGATCTTCTGTCTCTATTATATTATGACAGACCAGCTAGATCTACTGTCTCTATTGTATTGTGACAGACCAGCTAGATCTACTGTCTCTATTATATTATGACAGTCCAGCTAGATGTTTTGTCTCTATTATATTGTGACAGACCAGCTAGATCTTCAGTCTCTATTATATTATGACAGACCAGCTAGACCTACTGTCTCTAATTTATTATGACAGACCAGCTCGCTCTATTGTCTCTATTATATTATGACAGACCAGCTAGATCTACTGTCTCTATTATATTATGACAGACCAGCTAGATCTACTGTCTCTATTATATTATGACAGACCAGCTATATCTACTGTCTCTATTATATTATGACAGACCATTTACATCTACTGTATCTATTATATTATGACATACCAGCTAGATCTATTGTATCTATTATATTATGACAGACCAGCTAGATCTACTGTCTCTATTGTATTGTGACAGACCAGCTAGATCTACTGTCTCTATTATATTATGACAGACCCGCTAGATCTATTGTCTCTATTATAATATGACAGACCAGCTAGATCTACTGTCTCTATTGTATTGTGACAGACCAGCTAGATCTACTGTCTCTATTATATTATGACGGACAAGCTAGATCTACTATCTATTATATTATGATAGACCCGCTAGATCTATTGTCTCTATTATATTATGACAGACCAGCTAGATCTGCTGTCTCTATTATATTATGAATGACCAGCTAGATCTACTGTCTCTATTATATTATGACAGACCAGCTAGATCTACTGTCTCTATTATATTATGACAGACCAGCTAGATCTTCTGTCTCTATAATATTATGACAGACCAGCTAGACCTACTGTCTCTATTTTATTATGACAGACTAGCTCGTTCTATTGTCTCTATTATATTATGACAGACTAGCTAGATTTACTGTCACTATTATATTATGACAGAACATTTACATCTACTGTCTCTATTATTCTATGACAGACCAGCTAGATCTACTGTCTCTATTATATTATGACAGACCAGCTAGATCTACTGTCTCTATTATATTATGACAGACCAGCTAGATGTTTTGTCTCTATTATATTGTGAAAGACCAGCTAGATCTTCTGTCTCTATTATATTATGACAGACCAGCTAGATGTTTTGTCTCTATTATATTGTGACAGACCAGCTAGATCTACTGTCTCTATTATATTAAGACAGACCAGCCAGATCTACTGTCTCTATTATATTATGACAGACCAGCTAGATGTTTTGTCTCTATTATATTGTGACAGACCAGCTAGATCTGCTGTCTCTATTATATTATGAATGACCAGCTAGATCTACTGTATCTATTATATTATGACAGACCAGCTAGATTTACTGTCTCTATTATATTATGACAGACCAGCTAGATCTACTGTCTCTATTATATTATGACAGACCAGCTAGATGTTTTGTCTCTATAATATCATGACAGACCAGCTAGATCTGCTGTCTCTATTATATTATGAATGACCATCTAGATCTACTGTCTCTATTATATTATGACAGACCAGCTAGATCTACTGTCTCTATTGTATTATGACAGACCAGCTAGATCTACTGTCTCTATTATATTATGACAGACCAGCTAGATGTTTTGTCTCAATTAAATTGTGACAGACCAGCTAGATCTTCTGTCTATATTATATTATGACAGACCAGCTAGACCTACTGTCTCTATTATATTATGGCAGACCAGCTAGATCTACTGTCTCTATTATATTATGACAGACCAGCAAGATCTACTGTCTCTATTATATTATGACAGACCAGCCAGATCTACTGTCTCTATTATATTATGACAGACCAGCTAGATGTATTGTCTCTATTATATTATGACAGACCAGCTAGATCTACTGTCTATTATATTATGACAGACACGCTAGATCTACTGTCTCTATTATATTATGACAGACCAGCTAGATCTACTGTCTCTATTATATTATGACAGACCAGCTAGATGTTTTGTCTCTATTATATTGTGAAAGACCAGCTAGATCTTCTGTCTCTATTATATTATGACAGACCAGCTAGACCTATTGTCTCTATTATATTATGACAGACCAGCTAGATCTAATGTCTCTATTATATTATGACGGACAAGCTAGATCTACTGTCTATTATATTATGACAGACACGCTAGATCTATTGTCTCTATTATATTATGACAGACCAGCTAGATCTGCTGTCTCTATTATACTATGAATGACCGGCTAGATCTACTGTCTCTATTATATTATGACAGAACATTTACATCTACTGTATCTATTATATTATGACAGACCAGCTAGATGTTTTGTCTCTATAATATTATGACAGACCAGCTAGATCTGCTGTCTCTATTATATTATGAATGACCAGCTAGATCTACTGTCTCTATTATATTATGAGAGACCAGCTAGATCTGCTGTCTCTATTATACTATGAATGACCAGCTAGATCTTCTGTCTCTATTATATTATGACAGACCAGCTAGACCTACTGTCTCTATTATATTATGGCAGAACAGCTAGATCTACTGTCACTATTCTATTTTGACAGAACATTTACATCTACTGTATCTCTTATATTATGACAGAAGAGCTAGATCTATTGTCTCTATTATATTATGACAGACCAGCTAGATCTACTGTCACTATTCTATTTTGACAGAACATTTACATCTACTGTATCTATTATATTATGACAGACCAGCTAGATCTATTGTCTCTATTATATTATGACAGACCAGCTAGATGTTTTGTCTCTATAATATTATGACAGACCAGCTAGATCTGCTGTCTCTATTATATTATGAATGACCATCTAGATCTACTGTCTCTATTATATTATGACAGACCAGCGAGATCTACTGTCTCTATTATATTATGACAGACCAGCTAGATCTACTGTCTCTATTATATTATGACGGACAAGCTAGATCTACTGTCTATTATATTATGACAGACCCGCTAGATCTATTGTCTCTATTATATTATGACAGACCAGCTAGATCTACTGTCTCTATTATACTATGAATGAACAGCTAGATCTACTGTCTCTATTATATTATGACAGACCAGCTAGATCTACTGTCTCTATTATATTATGACAGACCAGCTAGATGTTTTGTCTCTATTATATTGTGAAAGACCAGCTAGATCTTCTGTCTCTATTATATTATGACATACTAGCTAGACCTACTGTCTCTATTATATTATGACAGACCAGCTAGATCTAATGTCTCTATTATACTATGAATGACCAGATAGATCTACTGTCTCTATTATATTATGACAGAACATTTACATCTACTGTATCTATTATATTATGACAGACGAGCTAGATCTATTGTCTCTATTATATTATGACAGACAAGCTAGATCTACTGTCTCTATTATATTATGACGGACAAGCTAGATCTACTGTCTATTATATTATGACAGACCCGCTAGATCTATTGTCTATATTATCTTATGACAGACCAGCTAGATCTGCTGTCTCTATTATATTATGACAGACCAGCTAGATCTACTGTCTCTATTATATTATGACAGACCAGCTAGATCTACTGTCTCTATTATATTATGACAGACCAGCTAGATGTATTGTCTCTATTATATTGTGACAGACCAGCTAGATCTGCTGTCTCTATTATATTATCAATGACCAGCTAGATCTACTGTCTCTATTATATTATGACAGACCAGCTAGATCTACTGTCTCTATTATATTATGACAGACCAGCTAGATCTACTGTCTCTATTATATTATGACAGACCAGCTAGATCTGCTGTCTCTATTATACTATGAATGACCAGCTAGATCTACTGTCTCTATTATATTATGACAGACCAGCTAGATCTACTGTCTCTATTATATTATGACAGACCAGCTAGATGTTTTGTCTCTATTATATTGTGAAAGACCAGCTAGATCTAATGTCTCTATTATATTATGATGGACAAGCTAGATCTACTGTCTATTATATTATGACAGACCCGCTAGATCTATTGTCTCTATTATAATATGACAGACCAGCTAGATCTGCTGTCTCTATTATACTATGAATGACCAGCTAGATCTACTGTCTCTATTATAGTATGACAGACCAGCTAGATCTACTGTCTCTATTATATTATGACAGACCAGCTAGATGTTTTGTCTCTATTATATTGTGACAGACCAGCTAGATCTTCTGTCTCTATTATATTATGACAGACCAGCTAGACCTACTGTCTCTATTATATTATGGCAGAACAGCTAGATCTACTGTCACTATTCTATTTTGACAGAACATTTACATCTACTGTATCTATTATATTATGACAGACCAGCTAGATCTATTGTCTCTATTATATTATGACAGACCAGCTAGATGTTTTGTCTCTATAATATTATGACAGACCAGCTAGATCTGCTGTCTCTATTATATTATGAATGACCATCTAGATCTACTGTCTCTATTATATTATGACAGACCAGCTAGATCTACTGTCTCTATTATATTATGACGGACAAGCTAGATCTACTGTCTATTATATTATGACAGACCCGCTAGATCTATTGTCTCTATTATATTATGACAGACCAGCTAGATCTGCTGTCTCTATTATACTAAGAATGACCAGCTAGATCTACTGTCTCTATTATATTATGACAGACCAGCTAGATCTACTGTCTCTATTATATTATGACAGACCAGCTAGATGTTTTGTCTCAATTAAATTGTGACAGACCAGCTAGATCTTCTGTCTATATTATATTATAACAGACCAGCTAGACCTACTGTCTCTATTATATTATGGCAGACGAGCTAGATCTACTGTCTCTATTATATTATGACAGACCAAACCAGATCTACTGTCTCTATTATATTATGACAGACCAGCAAGATCTACTGTCTCTATTATATTATGACAGACCAGCTAGATCTACTGTCTCTATTATATTATGACAGACCAGCTAGATGTTTTGTCTCTATAATATTATGACCGACCAGCTAGATCTGCTGTCTCTATTATATTATGAATGACCAGCTAGATCTACTGTCTCTATTATATTATGACAGACCAGCTAGATCTAATGTCTCTTTTATATTATGACGGACAAGCTAGATCTACTGTCTATCATATTATGACAGACCCGCTAGATCTATTGTCTCTATTATATTATGACAGACCAGCTAGATCTGCTGTCTCTATTATACTATGAATGACCAGCTAGATCTACTGTCTCTATTATATTATGACAGAACATTTACATCTACTGTATCTATTATAGTATGACAGACGAGCTAGATCTATTGTCTCTATTATATTATGACAGACAAGCTAGATCTACTGTCTCTATTATATTATGACGTACAAGCTAGATCTACTGTCTATTATATTCTGACAGACCCGCTAGATCTATTGTCTCTATTATCTTATGACAGACCAGCTAGATCTGCTGTCTCTATTATATTATGACGGACCAGCTGGATCTACTGTCTCTATTATATTATGACAGACCAGCTAGATCTACTGTCTCTATTATATTATGACAGACCTGCCAGATCTACTGTCTCTATTATATTATGACAGACCAGCTAGATGTATTGTCTCTATTATATTGTGACAGACCAGCTAGATCTGCTGTCTCTATTATATTATCAATGACCAGCTAGATCTACTGTCTCTATTATATTATGACAGACCAGCTAGATCTACTGTCTCTATTATATTATGAAAGACCAGCTAGATCTACTGTCTCTATTATATTATGACAGACCAGCTAGATGTTTTGTCTCTATAATATTATGACAGACCAGCTAGATCTGCTGTCTCTATTATATTATGAATGACCAGCTAGATCTACTGTCTCTATTATATTATGAAAGACCAGCTAGATCTACTGTCTCTATTATATTATGACAGACCAGCTAGATGTTTTGTCTCTATAATATTATGACAGACCAGCTAGATCTACTGTCTCTATTATATTATGACGGACAAGCTAGATCTACTGTCTATTATATTATGACAGACCCGCTAGATCTATTGTCTCTATTATATTATGACAGACCAGCTAGATCTGCTGTCTCTATTATACTATGAATGACCAGCTAGATCTACTGTCTCTATTATATTATGACAGACCAGCTAGATCTACTGTCTCTATTATATTATGACAGACCAGCTAGATGTTTTGTCTCTATTATATTGTGAAAGACCAGCTAGATCTTCTGTCTCTATTATATTATGACAGACCAGCTAGATCTACTGTCTATTATATTATGACAGACCCGCTAGATCTATTGTCTCTATTATATTATGACAGACCAGCTAGATCTGCTGTCTCTATTATACTATGAATGACCAGCTAGATCTACTGTCTCTATTATATTATGACAGAACATTTACATCTACTGTATCTATTATATTATGACAGACGAGCTAGATCTATTGTCTCTATTATATTATGACAGACAAGCTAGATCTACTGTCTCTATTATATTATGACGGGCAAGCTAGATCTACTGTCTATTATATTATGACAGACCCGCTAGATCTATTGTCTCTATTATCTTATGACAGACCAGCTAGATCTGCTGTCTCTATTATATTATGACAGACCAGCTAGATCTACTGTCTCTATTATATTATGACAGACCAGCTAGATCTACTGTCTCTATTATATTATGACAGACCAGCTATATCTACTGTCTCTATTATATTATGACTGACCAGCTAGATGTTTTGTCTCTATAATATTATGACAGACCAGCTAGATCTGCTGTCACTATTATATTATGAATGACCAGCTAGATCTACTGTCTCTATTATATTATGAGAGACCAGCTAGATCTACTGTCTCTATTATATTATGACGGACAAGCTAGATCTACTGTCTATTATATTATGACAGACCCGCTAGATCTATTGTCTCTATTATATTATGACGGACCAGCTAAATCTGCTGTCTCTATTATACTATGAATGACCAGCTAGATCTACTGTCTCTATTATAGTATGACAGACCAGCTAGATCTACTGTCTCTATTATATTATGACAGACTAGCTAGATGTTTTGTCTCTATTATATTGTGACAGACCAGCTAGATCTTCTGTCTCTATTATATTATGACAGACCAGCTAGACCTACTGTCTCTATTATATTATGGCAGAACAGCTAGATCTACTGTCACTATTCTATTTTGACAGAACATTTACATCTACTGTATCTATTATATTATGACAGAAGAGCTAGATCTATTGTCTCTATTATATTATGACAGACCAGCTAGATCTACTGTCACTATTCTATTTTGACAGAACATTTACATCTACTGTATCTATTATATTATAACAGACCAGCTAGATCTATTGTCTCTATTATATTATGACAGACCAGCTAGATCTACTGTCACTATTCTATTTTGACAGAACATTTACATCTACTGTATCTATTATATTATGACAGAAGAGCTAGATCTATTGTCTCTATTATATTATGACAGACCAGCTAGATCTATTGTCTCTATTATATTATGACAGACCAGCTAGATCTATTGTCTCTATTATATTATGACAGACCAGCTAGATCTACTGTCTCTATTATATTATGACAGACCAGCTAGATGTTTTGTGTCAATTAAATTGTGACAGACCAGCTAGATCTTCTGTCTATATTATATTATAACAGACCAGCTAGACCTACTGTCTCTATTATATTATGGCAGACGAGCTAGATCTACTGTCTCTATTATATTATGACAGACCAGCCAGATCTACTGTCTCTATTATATTATGACAGACCAGCTAGATCTACTGTCTCTATTATATTATGACAGTCCAGCTAGATCTACTGTCTCTATTATATTATGACAGACCAGCCAGATCTACTGTCTCTATTATATTATGACAGACCAGCTAGATGTTTTGTCTCTATTATATTGTGACAGACCAGCTAGATCTGCTGTCTCTATTATATTATGAATGACCATCTAGATCTACTGTCTCTATTATATTATGACAGACCAGCAAGATCTACTGTCTCTATTATATTATGACAGACCAGCTAGATCTACTGTCTCTATTATATTATGACAGACCAGCTAGATGTTTTGTCTCTATAATATTATGACCGACCAGCTAGATCTGCTGTCTCTATTATATTATGAATGACCAGCTAGATCTACTGTCTCTATTATATTATGACAGACCAGCTAGATCTAATGTCTCTTTTATATTATGACGGACAAGCTAGATCTACTGTCTATTATATTATGACAGACCCGCTAGATCTATTGTCTCTATTATATTATGACAGACCAGCTAGATCTGCTGTCTCTATTATACTATGAATGACCAGCTAGATCTACTGTCTCTATTATATTATGACAGAACATTTACATCTACTGTATCTATTATAGTATGACAGACGAGCTAGATCTATTGTCTCTATTATATTATGACAGACAAGCTAGATCTACTGTCTCTATTATATTATGACGTACAAGCTAGATCTACTATCTATTATATTATGACAGACCAGCTAGATCTAATGTCTCTTTTATATTATGACGGACAAGCTAGATCTACTGTCTATTATATTATGACAGACCCGCTAGATCTATTGTCTCTATTATATTATGACAGACCAGCTAGATCTGCTGTCTCTATTATACTATGAATGACCAGCTAGATCTACTGTCTCTATTATATTATGACAGAACATTTACATCTACTGTATCTATTATATTATGACAGAAGAGCTAGATCTATTGTCTCTATTATATTATGACAGACCAGCTAGATCTACTGTCACTATTCTATTTTGACAGAACATTTACATCTACTGTATCTATTATATTATGACAGACCAGCTAGATCTATTGTCTCTATTATATTATGACAGACCAGCTAGATCTACTGTCACTATTCTATTTTGACAGAACATTTACATCTACTGTATCTATTATATTATGACAGAAGAGCTAGATCTATTGTCTCTATTATATTATGACAGACCAGCTAGATCTATTGTCTCTATTATATTATGACAGACCAGCTAGATCTATTGTCTCTATTATATTATGACAGACCAGCTAGATCTACTGTCTCTATTATATTATGACAGACCAGCTAGATGTTTTGTGTCAATTAAATTGTGACAGACCAGCTAGATCTTCTGTCTATATTATATTATAACAGAACAGCTAGACCTACTGTCTCTATTATATTATGGCAGACGAGCTAGATCTACTGTCTCTATTATATTATGACAGACCAGCCAGATCTACTGTCTCTATTATATTATGACAGACCAGCTAGATCTACTGTCTCTATTATAATATGACAGTCCAGCTAGAGCTACTGTCTCTATTATATTATGACAGACCAGCCAGATCTACTGTCTCTATTATATTATGACAGACCAGCTAGATGTTTTGTCTCTATTATATTGTGACAGACCAGCTAGATCTGCTGTCTCTATTATATTATGAATGACCATCTAGATCTACTGTCTCTATTATATTATGACAGACCAGCAAGATCTACTGTCTCTATTATATTATGACAGACCAGCTAGATCTACTGTCTCTATTATATTATGACAGACCAGCTAGATGTTTTGTTTCTATAATATTATGACCGACCAGCTAGATCTGCTGTCTCTATTATATTATGAATGACCAGCTAGATCTACTGTCTCTATTATATTATGACAGACCAGCTAGATCTAATGTCTCTTTTATATTATGACGGACAAGCTAGATCTACTGTCTATTATATTATGACAGACCCGCTAGATCTATTGTCTCTATTATATTATGACAGACCAGCTAGATCTGCTGTCTCTATTATACTATGAATGACCAGCTAGATCTACTGTCTCTATTATATTATGACAGAACATTTACATCTACTGTATCTATTATAGTATGACAGACGAGCTAGATCTATTGTCTCTATTATATTATGACAGACAAGCTAGATCTACTGTCTCTATTATATTATGACGTACAAGCTAGATCTACTATCTATTATATTATGACAGACCCGCTAGATCTATTGTCTCTATTATCTTATGACAGACCAGCTAGATCTGCTGTCTCTATTATATTATGACGGACCAGCTAGATCTACTGTCTCTATTATATTATGACAGACCAGCTAGATGTTTTGTCTCTATAATATTATGACCGACCAGCTAGATCTGCTGTCTCTATTATATTATGAATGACCAGCTAGATCTACTGTCTCTATTATATTATGACAGACCAGCTAGATCTAATGTCTCTTTTATATTATGACGGACAAGCTAGATCTACTGTCTATTATATTATGACAGACCCGCTAGATCTATTGTCTCTATTATATTATGACAGACCAGCTAGATCTGCTGTCTCTATTATACTATGAATGACCAGCTAGATCTACTGTCTCTATTATATTATGACAGAACATTTACATCTACTGTATCTATTATAGTATGACAGACGAGCTAGATCTATTGTCTCTATTATATTATGACAGACAAGCTAGATCTACTGTCTCTATTATATTATGACGTACAAGCTAGATCTACTATCTATTATATTATGACAGACCAGCTAGATCTAATGTCTCTTTTATATTATGACGGACAAGCTAGATCTACTGTCTATTATATTATGACAGACCCGCTAGATCTATTGTCTCTATTATATTATGACAGACCAGCTAGATCTGCTGTCTCTATTATACTATGAATGACCAGCTAGATCTACTGTCTCTATTATATTATGACAGAACATTTACATCTACTGTATCTATTATATTATGACAGAAGAGCTAGATCTATTGTCTCTATTATATTATGACAGACCAGCTAGATCTACTGTCACTATTCTATTTTGACAGAACATTTACATCTACTGTATCTATTATATTATGACAGACCAGCTAGATCTATTGTCTCTATTATATTATGACAGACCAGCTAGATCTACTGTCACTATTCTATTTTGACAGAACATTTACATCTACTGTATCTATTATATTATGACAGAAGAGCTAGATCTATTGTCTCTATTATATTATGACAGACCAGCTAGATCTATTGTCTCTATTATATTATGACAGACCAGCTAGATCTATTGTCTCTATTATATTATGACAGACCAGCTAGATCTACTGTCTCTATTATATTATGACAGACCAGCTAGATGTTTTGTGTCAATTAAATTGTGACAGACCAGCTAGATCTTCTGTCTATATTATATTATAACAGAACAGCTAGACCTACTGTCTCTATTATATTATGGCAGACGAGCTAGATCTACTGTCTCTATTATATTATGACAGACCAGCCAGATCTACTGTCTCTATTATATTATGACAGACCAGCTAGATCTACTGTCTCTATTATAATATGACAGTCCAGCTAGATCTACTGTCTCTATTATATTATGACAGACCAGCCAGATCTACTGTCTCTATTATATTATGACAGACCAGCTAGATGTTTTGTCTCTATTATATTGTGACAGACCAGCTAGATCTGCTGTCTCTATTATATTATGAATGACCATCTAGATCTACTGTCTCTATTATATTATGACAGACCAGCAAGATCTACTGTCTCTATTATATTATGACAGACCAGCTAGATCTACTGTCTCTATTATATTATGACAGACCAGCTAGATGTTTTGTTTCTATAATATTATGACCGACCAGCTAGATCTGCTGTCTCTATTATATTATGAATGACCAGCTAGATCTACTGTCTCTATTATATTATGACAGACCAGCTAGATCTAATGTCTCTTTTATATTATGACGGACAAGCTAGATCTACTGTCTATTATATTATGACAGACCCGCTAGATCTATTGTCTCTATTATATTATGACAGACCAGCTAGATCTGCTGTCTCTATTATACTATGAATGACCAGCTAGATCTACTGTCTCTATTATATTATGACAGAACATTTACATCTACTGTATCTATTATAGTATGACAGACGAGCTAGATCTATTGTCTCTATTATATTATGACAGACAAGCTAGATCTACTGTCTCTATTATATTATGACGTACAAGCTAGATCTACTATCTATTATATTATGACAGACCCGCTAGATCTATTGTCTCTATTATCTTATGACAGACCAGCTAGATCTGCTGTCTCTATTATATTATGACGGACCAGCTAGATCTACTGTCTCTATTATATTATGACAGACCAGCTAGATCTACTGTCTCTATTATATTATGACAGACCAGCCAGATCTACTGTCTCTATTATATTATGACAGACCAGCTAGATGTATTGTCTCTATTATATTGTGACAGACCAGCTAGATCTGCTGTCTCTATTATATTATCAATTACCAGCTAGATCTACTGTCTCTATTATATTATGACAGACCAGCTAGATCTACTGTCTCTATTATATTATGAAAGACCAGCTAGATCTACTGTCTCTATTATATTATGACAGACCAGCTAGATGTTTTGTCTCTATAATATTATGACAGACCAGCTAGATCTGCTGTCTCTATTATATTATGAATGACCAGCTAGATCTACTGTCTCTATTATATTATGACAGACCAGCTAGATCCACTGTCTCTATTATATTATGACGGACAAGCTAGATCTACTGTCTATTATATTATGACAGACCCGCTAGATCTATTGTCTCTATTATATTATGACAGACCAGCTAGATCTGCTGTCTCTATTATACTATGAATGACCAGCTAGATCTACTGTCTCTATTATATTATGAAAGACCAGCTAGATCTACTGTCTCTATTATATTATGACAGACCAGCTAGATGTTTTGTCTCTATAATATTATGACAGACCAGCTAGATCTGCTGTCTCTATTATATTATGAATGACCAGCTAGATCTACTGTCTCTATTATATTATGACAGACCAGCTAGATCTACTGTCTCTATTATATTATGACGGACAAGCTAGATCTACTGTCTATTATATTATGACAGACCCGCTAGATCTATTGTCTCTATTATATTATGACAGACCAGCTAGATCTGCTGTCTCTATTATACTATGAATGACCAGCTAGATCTACTGTCTCTATTATATTATGACAGACCAGCTAGATCTACTGTCTCTATTATATTATGACAGACCAGCTAGATGTTTTGTCTCTATTATATTGTGAAAGACCAGCTAGATCTTCTGTCTCTATTATATTATGACAGACCAGCTAGATCTACTGTCTATTATATTATGACAGACCCGCTAGATCTATTGTCTCTATTATATTATGACAGACCAGCTAGATCTGCTGTCTCTATTATATTATGAATGACCAGATAGATCTACTGTCTCTATTATATTATGAGAGACCAGCTAGATCTACTGTCTCTATTATATTATGACGGACAAGCTAGATCTACTGTCTATTATATTATGACAGACCCGCTAGATCTATTGTCTCTATTATCTTATGAATGACCAGCTAGATCTACTGTCTCTATTATATTATGACAGACCAGCTATATCTACTGTCTCTATTATATTATGACAGACCAGCCAGATCTACAGTCTCTATTATATTATGACAGACCAGCTAGATGTTTTGTCTCTATTATATTGTGACAGACCAGCTAGATCCGCCTTCTCTATTATATTATGAATGACCAGCTAGATATACTGTCTCTATTATATTATGACAGACCAGCTATATCTACTGTCTCTATTATATTATGACAGACCATTTACATCTACTGTATCTATTATATTATGACATACCAGCTAGATCTATTGTCTCTATTATATTATGACAGACCAGCTAGATCTATTGTCTCTATTATATTATGACAGACCAGCTAGATCTGCTGTCTCTATTATATTATGAATGACCAGCTAGATCTACTGTCTCTATTATATTATGACAGACCAGCTAGATCTAATGTCTCTATTATACTATGACAGACCAGCTAGATCTACTGTCTCTATTATATTATGACAGACCAGCTAGATCTATTGTCTCTATTATATTATGACAGACCAGCTAGATCTATTGTCTCTATTATATTATGACAGACCAGCTAGATCTATTGTCTCTATTACATTATGACAGACCAGCTAGATCTACTGTCTCTATTATATTATGACGGACAAGCTAGATCTACTGTCTATTATATTATGACAGACCCGCAAGATCTATTGTCTCTATTATATAATGACAGACCAGCTAGATCTATTGTGTCTATTACCTTATGACAGACCAGCTAGATCTACTGTCTCTATTATATTATGACGGACAAGCTAGATCTACTGTCTATTATATTATGACAGACCCGCTAGATCTATTGTCTCTATTATATTATGACAGACCAGCTAGATCTGCTGTCTCTATTATATTATGAATGACCAGCTAGATCTACTGTCTCTATTATATTATGACAGACCAGCTATATCTACTGTCTCTATTATATTATGACAGACCAGCTAGATCTACTGTCTCTATTATATTATGACAGACCAGCTAGATCTACTGTCTCTATTATATTATGACAGACCAGCCAGATCTACAGTCTCTATTATATTATGACAGACCAGCTAGATGTTTTGTCTCTATTATATTGTGACAGACCAGCTAGATCCGCCTTCTCTATTATATTATGAATGACCAGCTAGATATACTGTCTCTATTATATTATGACAGACCAGCTATATCTACTGTCTCTATTATATTATGACAGACCATTTACATCTACTGTATCTATTATATTATGACATACCAGCTAGATCTATTGTCTCTATTATATTATGACAGACCAGCTAGATCTATTGTCTCTATTATATTATGACAGACCAGCTAGATCTATTGTCTCTATTATATTATGACAGACCAGCTAGATCTATTATCTCTATTATATTATGACAGACCAGCTAGATCTATTGTCTCTATTATATTATGACAGACCAGCTAGATCTATTGTCTATATTACATTATGACAGACCAGCTAGATCTACTGTCTCTATTATATTATGACGGACAAGCTAGATCTACTGTCTATTATATTATGACAGACCCGCTAGATCTATTGTCTCTATTATATTATGACAGACCAGCTAGATCTGCTGTCTCTATTATACTATGAATGACCAGCTAGATCTACTGTCTCTATTATAGTATGACAGACCAGCTAGATCTACTGTCTCTATTATATTATGACAGACCAGCTAGATGTTTTGTCTCTATTATATTGTGACAGACCAGCTAGATCTTCTGTCTCTATTATATTATGACAGACCAGCTAGACCTACTGTCTCTATTATATTATGGCAGAACAGCTAGATCTACTGTCACTATTCTATTTTGACAGAACATTTACATCTACTGTATCTATTATATTATGACAGAAGAGCTAGATCTATTGTCTCTATTATATTATGACAGACCAGCTAGATCTACTGTCACTATTCTATTTTGACAGAACATTTACATCTACTGTATCTATTATATTATGACAGACCAGCTAGATCTATTGTCTCTATTATATTATGACAGACCAGCTAGATCTACTGTCACTATTCTATTTTGACAGAACATTTACATCTACTGTATCTATTATATTATGACAGAAGAGCTAGATCTATTGTCTCTATTATATTATGACAGACCAGCTAGATCTATTGTCTCTATTATATTATGACAGACCAGCTAGATCTATTGTCTCTATTATATTATGACAGACCAGCTATATCTATTGTCTCTATTATATTATGACAGACCAGCTAGATCTATTGTCTCTATTATATTATGACAGACCAGCTAGATCTATTGTCTCTATTATATTATGACATACCAGCTAGATCTACTGTCACTATTATATTATGACAGGACATTTACATCTACTGTATCTATTATATTATGACAGACCAGCTAGATCTATTGTCTCTATTATATTATGACAGATCAGCTAGATCTATTGTCTCTATTATATTATGACAGACCACCTAGATCTATTGTCTCTATTATATTATGACAGACCAGCTAGATCTATTATCTCTATTATATTATGACAGACCAGCTAGATCTATTGTCTATATTACATTATGACAGACCAGCTAGATCTACTGTCTCTATTATATTATGACGGACAAGCTAGATCTACTGTCTATTATATTATGACAGACCCGCTAGATCTATTGTCTCTATTATATTATGACAGACCAGCTAGATCTGCTGTCTCTATTATACTATGAATGACCAGCTAGATCTACTGTCTCTATTATATTATGACAGACCAGCTAGATCTACTGTCTCTATTATATTATGACAGACCAGCTAGATGTTTTGTCTCTATTATATTGTGAAAGACCAGCTAGATCTTCTGTCTCTATTATATTATGACAGACCAGCTAGACCTACTGTCTCTATTATATTATGACAGACCAGCTAGATCTAATGTCTCTATTATATTATGACAGACAAGCTAGATCTACTGTCTATTATATTATGACAGACCCGCTAGATCTATTGTCTCTATTATATTATGACAGACCAGCTAGATCTGCTGTCTCTATTATACTATGAATGACCAGCTAGATCTACTGTCTCTATTATATTATGACAGAACATTTACATCTACTGTATCTATTGTATTATGACAGACGAGCTAGATTATTTGTCTCTATTATATTATGACAGACAAGCTAGATCTACTGTCTCTATTATATTATGACGGACAAGCTAGATCTACTGTCTATTATATTATGACAGACCCGCTAGATCTATTGTCTCTATTATCTTATGACAGACCAGCTAGATCTCCTTTCTCTATTATATTATGACAGACCAGCTAGATCTACTGTCTCTATTATATTATGACAGACCAGCTAGATCTACTGTCTCTATTATATTATGACAGACCAGCTAGATGTATTGTCTCTATTATATTGTGACAGACCAGCTAGATCTGCTGTCTCTATTATATTATCAATGACCAGCTAGATCTACTGTCTCTATTATATTATGACAGACCAGCTAGATCTACTGTCTCTATTATATTATGACAGACCAGCTAGATCTACTGTCTCTATTATATTATGACAGACCAGCTAGATGTTTTGTCTCTATAATATTATGACAGACCAGCTAGATCTGCTGTCTCTATTATATTATGAATGACCAGCTAGATCTACTGTCTCTATTATATTATGAGAGACCAGCTAGATCTACTGTCTCTATTATATTATGACGGACAAGCTAGATCTACTGTCTATTATATTATGACAGACCCGCTAGATCTATTGTCTCTATTATATTATGACAGACCAGCTAGATCTGCTGTCTCTATTATACTATGAATGACCAGCTAGATCTACTGTCTCTATTATAGTATGACAGACCAGCTAGATCTACTGTCTCTATTATATTATGACAGACCAGCTAGATGTTTTGTCTCTATTATATTGTGACAGACCAGCTAGATCTTCTGTCTCTATTATATTATGACAGACCAGCTAGACCTACTGTCTCTATTATATTATGGCAGAACAGCTAGATCTACTGTCACTATTCTATTTTGACAGAACATTTACATCTACTGTATCTATTATATTATGACAGAAGAGCTAGATCTATTGTCTCTATTATATTATGACAGACCAGCTAGATCTACTGTCACTATTCTATTTTGACAGAACATTTACATCTACTGTATCTATTATATTATGACAGAAGAGCTAGATCTATTGTCTCTATTATATTATGACAGACCAGCTAGATCTATTGTCTCTATTATATTATGACAGACCAGCTAGATCTATTGTCTCTATTATATTATGACAGACCAGCTATATCTATTGTCTCTATTATATTATGACAGACCAGCTAGATCTATTGTCTCTATTATATTATGACAGACCAGCTAGATCTATTGTCTCTATTATATTATGACATACCAGCTAGATCTACTGTCACTATTATATTATGACAGGACATTTACATCTACTGTATCTATTATATTATGACAGACCAGCTAGATCTATTGTCTCTATTATATTATGACAGATCAGCTAGATCTATTGTCTCTATTATATTATGACAGACCACCTAGATCTATTGTCTCTATTATATTATGACAGACCAGCTAGATCTATTATCTCTATTATATTATGACAGACCAGCTAGATCTATTGTCTATATTACATTATGACAGACCAGCTAGATCTACTGTCTCTATTATATTATGACGGACAAGCTAGATCTACTGTCTATTATATTATGACAGACCCGCTAGATCTATTGTCTCTATTATATTATGACAGACCAGCTAGATCTGCTGTCTCTATTATACTATGAATGACCAGCTAGATCTACTGTCTCTATTATATTTTGACAGACCAGCTAGATCTACTGTCTCTATTATATTATGACAGACCAGCTAGATGTTTTGTCTCTATTATATTGTGAAAGACCAGCTAGATCTTCTGTCTCTATTATATTATGACAGACCAGCTAGACCTACTGTCTCTATTATATTATGACAGACCAGCTAGATCTAATGTCTCTATTATATTATGACGGACAAGCTAGATCTACTGTCTATTATATTATGACAGACCCGCTAGATCTATTGTCTCTATTATATTATGACAGACCAGCTAGATCTGCTGTCTCTATTATACTATGAATGACCAGCTAGATCTACTGTCTCTATTATATTATGACAGAACATTTACATCTACTGTATCTATTGTATTATGACAGACGAGCTAGATTATTTGTCTCTATTATATTATGACAGACAAGCTAGATCTACTGTCTCTATTATATTATGACGGACAAGCTAGATCTACTGTCTATTATATTATGACAGACCCGCTAGATCTATTGTCTCTATTATCTTATGACAGACCAGCTAGATCTCCTTTCTCTATTATATTATGACAGACCAGCTAGATCTACTGTCTCTATTATATTATGACAGACCAGCTAGATCTACTGTCTCTATTATATTATGACAGACCAGCTAGATGTATTGTCTCTATTATATTGTGACAGACCAGCTAGATCTGCTGTCTCTATTATATTATCAATGACCAGCTAGATCTACTGTCTCTATTATATTATGACAGACCAGCTAGATCTACTGTCTCTATTATATTATGACAGACCAGCTAGATCTACTGTCTCTATTATATTATGACAGACCAGCTAGATGTTTTGTCTCTATAATATTATGACAGACCAGCTAGATCTGCTGTCTCTATTATATTATGAATGACCAGCTAGATCTACTGTCTCTATTATATTATGAGAGACCAGCTAGATCTACTGTCTCTATTATATTATGACGGACAAGCTAGATCTACTGTCTATTATATTATGACAGACCCGCTAGATCTATTGTCTCTATTATAATATGACAGACCAGCTAGATCTGCTGTCTCTATTATACTATGAATGACCAGCTAGATCTACTGTCTCTATTATAGTATGACAGACCAGCTAGATCTACTGTCTCTATTATATTATGACAGACCAGCTAGATGTTTTGTCTCTATTATATTGTGACAGACCAGCTAGATCTTCTGTCTCTATTATATTATGACAGACCAGCTAGACCTACTGTCTCTATTATATTATGGCAGAACAGCTAGATCTTCTGTCACTATTCTATTTTGACAGAACATTTACATCTACTGTATCTATTATATTATGACAGAAGAGCTAGATCTATTGTCTGTATTATATTATGACAGACCAGCTAGATCTACTGTCACTATTCTATTTTGACAGAACATTTACATCTACTGTATCTATTATATTATGACAGACCAGCTAGATCTATTGTCTCTATTATATTATGACAGACCAGCTAGATCTACTGTCACTATTCTATTTTGACAGAACATTTACATCTACTGTATCTATTATATTATGACAGAAGAGCTAGATCTATTGTCTCTATTATATTATGACAGACCAGCTAGATCTATTTTCTCTATTATATTATGACACACCAGCTAGATCTATTGTCTCTATTATATTATGACAGACCAGCTAGATCTACTGTCACTATTATATTATGACAGAACATTTACATCTACTGTATCTATTATATTATGACAGACCAGCTAGATCTATTGTCTCTATTATATTATGACAGACCAGCTAGATCTATTGTCTCTATTATATTATGACAGACCAGCTAGATCTATTGTCTCTATTATATTATGACAGACCAGCTAGATCTATTGTATCTATTATATTATGACATACCAGCTACATCTACTGTCACTATTATATTATGACAGGACATTTACATCTACTGTATCTATTATATTATGACAGACCAGCTAGATCTATTGTCTCTATTATATTATGACAGACCAGCTAGATCTATTGTCTCTATTATGTTATGACAGACCAGCTAGATCTATTATCTCTATTATATTATGACAGACCAGCTAGATCTATTGTCTATATTACATTATGACAGACCAGCTAGATCTACTGTCTCTATTATATTATGACGGACAAGCTAGATCTAATGTCTATTATATTATGACAGACCCGCTAGATCTTTTGTCTCTATTATATTATGACAGACCAGCTAGATCTATTGTCTCTATTACATTATGACAGACCATCTAGATCTACTGTCTCTATTATATTATGACGGACAAGCTAGATCTACTGTCTATTATATTATGACAGACCCGCTAAATCTATTGTCTCTATTATATTATGACAGACCAGCTAGATCTGCTGTCTCTATTATATTATGAATGACCAGCTAGATCTACTGTCTCTATTATATTATGACAGACCAGCTAGATCTACTGTCTCTATTATACTATGACAGACCAGCTAGATCTACTGTCTCTATTATATTATGACAGACCAGCTAGATCTATTGTCTCTATTATATTATGACAGACCAGCTAGATCTATTGTCTCTATTATATTATGACAGACCAGCTAGATCTATTGTCTCTATTATATTATGACAGACCAGCTAGATCTATTGTCTCTATTACATTATGACAGACCAGCTAGATCTACTGTCTCTATTATATTATGACGGACAAGCTAGATCTACTGTCTATTATATTATGACAGACCCGCAAGATCTATTGTCTCTATTATATAATGACAGACCAGCTAGATCTATTGTCTCTATTACATTATGACAGACCAGCTAGATCTACTGTCTCTATTATATTATGACGGACAAGCTAGATCTACTGTCTATTATATTATGACAGACCCGCTAGATCTATTGTCTCTATTATATTATGACAGACCAGCTAGATCTGCTGTCTCTATTATATTATGAATGACCAGCTAGATCTACTGTCTCAATTATATTATGACAGACCAGCTATATCTACTGTCTCTATTATATTATGACAGACCAGCTAGATCTACTGTCTCTATTATATTATGACAGACCAGCTAGATCTACTGTCTCTATTATATTATGACAGACCAGCCAGATCTACAGTCTCTATTATATTATGACAGACCAGCTAGATGTTTTGTCTCTATTATATTGTGACAGACCAGCTAGATCTGCTGTCTCTATTATATTATGAATGACCAGCTAGATATACTGTCTCTATTATATTATGACAGACCAGCTAGATCTACTGTCTCTATTATATTATGACAGACCAGCTAGACGTTTTGTCTCTATTATATTGTAAGAGACCAGCTAGATCTTCTGTCTCTATTATATTATGACAGACCAGCTAGACCTACTGTCTCTATTATATTATGGCAGACCAGCTAGATCTACTGTCTCTATTTTATTATGACAGACCAGCTAGATCTATTGTCTCTATTATATTATGACAGACCAGCTAGATCTATTGTCTCTATTATATTATGACAGACCAGCTAGATCTATTGTCTCTATTACATTATGACAGACCAGCTAGATCTACTGTCTCTATTATATTATGACGGACAAGCTAGATCTACTGTCTATTATATTATGACATACCCGCAAGATCTATTGTCTCTATTATATAATGAAAGACCAGCTAGATCTATTGTCTCTATTACATTATGACAGACCAGCTAGATCTACTGTCTCTATTATATTATGACGGACAAGCTAGATCTACTGTCTATTATATTATGACAGACCCGCTAGATCTATTGTCTCTATTATATTATGACAGACCAGCTAGATCTGCTGTCTCTATTATATTATGAATGACCAGCTAGATCTACTGTCTCTATTATATTATGACAGACCAGCTATATCTACTGTCTCTATTATATTATGACAGACCAGCTAGATCTACTGTCTCTATTATATTATGACTGACCAGCTAGATCTACTGTCTCTATTATATTATGACAGACCAGCCAGATCTACAGTCTCTATTATATTATGACAGACCAGCTAGATCTATTGTCTCTATTATATTATGACAGACCAGCTAGATCTATTGTCTCTATTATATTATGACAGACCAGCTAGATCTATTGTCTCTATTACATTATGACAGACCAGCTAGATCTACTGTCTCTATTATATTATGACGGACAAGCTAGATCTACTGTCTATTATATTATGACATACCCGCAAGATCTATTGTCTCTATTATATAATGAAAGACCAGCTAGATCTATTGTCTCTATTACATTATGACAGACCAGCTAGATCTACTGTCTCTATTATATTATGACGGACAAGCTAGATCTACTGTCTATTATATTATGACAGACCCGCTAGATCTATTGTCTCTATTATATTATGACAGACCAGCTAGATCTGCTGTCTCTATTATATTATGAATGACCAGCTAGATCTACTGTCTCTATTATATTATGACAGACCAGCTATATCTACTGTCTCTATTATATTATGACAGACCAGCTAGATCTACTGTCTCTATTATATTATGACTGACCAGCTAGATCTACTGTCTCTATTATATTATGACAGACCAGCCAGATCTACAGTCTCTATTATATTATGACAGACCAGCTAGATGTTTTGTCTCTATTATATTGTGACAGACCAGCTAGATCTACTGTCTCTATTATATTATGAATGACCAGCTAGATATACTGTCTCTATTATATTATGACAGACCAGCTAGATCTACTGTCTCTATTATATTATGACAGACCAGCTAGATGTTTTGTCTCTATTATATTGTGAGAGACCAGCTAGATCTTCTGTCTCTATTATATTATGACAGACCAGCTAGACCTACTGTCTCTATTATATTATGGCAGACCAGCTAGATCTACTGTCTCTATTTTATTATGACAGAACAGTTACATCTACTGTATCTATTATATTATGACATACCAGCTAGATCTATTGTCTCTATTATATTATGACAGACCAGCTAGATCTACTGCCACTATTATATTATGACAGAACATTTACATCTACTGTATCTATTATATTATGACAGACGAGCTAGATCTATTGTCTCTATTATATTATGACAGACCAGCTAGATTTATTGTCTCTATTATATTATGACAGACCAGCTAGATCTATTGTCTCTATTATATTATGACAGACCAGCTAGATCTACTGTCACTATTATATTATGACAGAACATTTACATCTACTGTATCTATTATATTATGACAGACCAGCTAGATCTATTGTCTCTATTATATTATGACAGACCAGCTAGATCTATTGTCTCTATTATATTATGACAGACCAGCTAGATCTATTGTATCTATTATATTATGACATACCAGCTACATCTACTGTCACTATTATATTATGACAGGACATTTACATCTACTGTATCTATTATATTATGACAGACCAGCTAGATCTATTGTCTCTATTATATTATGACAGACCAGCTAGATCTATGGTCTCTATTATATTATGACAGACCAGCTAGATCTATTGTCTCTATTATGTTATGACAGACCAGCTAGATCTATTATCTCTATTATATTATGACAGACCAGCTAGATCTATTGTCTATATTACATTATGACAGACCAGCTAGATCTACTGTCTCTATTATATTATGACGGACAAGCTAGATCTAATGTCTATTATATTATGACAGACCCGCTAGATCTTTTGTCTCTATTATATTATGACAGACCAGCTAGATCTATTGTCTCTATTACATTATGACAGACCATCTAGATCTACTGTCTCTATTATATTATGACGGACAAGCTAGATCTACTGTCTATTATATTATGACAGACCCGCTAAATCTATTGTTTCTATTATATTATGACAGACCAGCTAGATCTGCTGTCTCTGTTATATTATGAATGACTAGCTAGATCTACTGTCTCTATAATATTATGACAGACCAGCTAGATCTACTGTCTCTATTATACTATGACAGACCAGCTAGATCTACTGTCTCTATTATATTATGACAGACCAGCTAGATCTATTGTCTCTATTATATTATGACAGACCAGCTAGATCTATTGTCTCTATTATATTATGACAGACCAGCTAGATCTATTGTCTCTATTATATTATGACAGACCAGCTAGATCTATTGTCTCTATTACATTATGACAGACCAGCTAGATCTACTGTCTCTATTATATTATGACGGACAAGCTAGATCTACTGTCTATTATATTATGACAGACCCGCAAGATCTATTGTCTCTATTATATAATGACAGACCAGCTAGATCTATTGTCTCTATTACATTATGACAGACCAGCTAGATCTACTGTCTCTATTATATTATGACGGACAAGCTAGATCTACTGTCTATTATATTATGACAGACCCGCTAGATCTATTGTCTCTATTATATTATGACAGACCAGCTAGATCTGCTGTCTCTATTATATTATGAATGACCAGCTAGATCTACTGTCTCTATTATATTATGACAGACCAGCTATATCTACTGTCTCTATTATATTATGACAGACCAGCTAGATCTACTGTCTCTATTATATTATGACAGACCAGCCAGATCTAAAGTCTCTATTATATTATGACAGACCAGCTAGATGTTTTGTCTCTATTATATTGTGACAGACCAGCTAGATCTGCTGTCTCTATTATATTATGAATGACCAGCTAGATATACTGTCTCTATTATATTATGACAGACCAGCTAGATCTACTGTCTCTATTATATTATGACAGACCAGCTAGATGTTTTGTCTCTATTATATTGTGAGAGACCAGCTAGATCTTCTGTCTCTATTATATTATGACAGACCAGCTAGACCTACTGTCTCTATTATATTATGGCAGACCAGCTAGATCTACTGTCTCTATTTTATTATGACAGAACATTTACATCTACTGTATCTATTATATTATGACAGACCAGCTAGATCTATTGTCTCTATTATATTATGACAGACCAGCTAGATCTACTGCCACTATTATATTATGACAGAACATTTACATCTACTGTATCTATTATATTATGACAGACAAGCTAGATCTATTGTCTCTATTATATTATGACAGACCAGCTAGATCTATTGTCTCTATTATATTATGACAGACCAGCTAGATCTATTGTCTCTATTATATTATGACAGACCAGCTAGATCTACTGTCACTATTATATTATGACAGAACATTTACATCTACTGTATCTATTATATTATGACAGACCAGCTAGATCTATTGTCTCTATTATATTATGACAGACCAGCTAGATCTATTGTCTCTATTATATTATGACAGACCAGCTAGATCTATTGTCTCTATTATATTATGACAGACCAGCTAGATTTATTGTCTCTATTATATTATGACAGACCAGCTAGATCTACTGTCTCTATTATATTATGACAGACCAGCTAGATCTATTGTCTCTATTATATTATGACAGACCAGCTAGATCTATTGTCTCTATTATATTATGACAGACCAGCTAGATCTATTGTCTCTATTATATTATGACAGACCAGCTAGATCTATTGTCTCTATTACATTATGACAGACCAGCTAGATCTACTGTCTCTATTATATTATGACGGACAAGCTAGATCTACTGTCTATTATATTATGACAGACCCGCTAGATCTATTGTCTCTATTATATTATGACAGACCAGCTAGATCTATTGTCTCTATTACATTATGACAGACCAGCTAGATCTACTGTCTCTATTATATTATGACGGACAAGCTAGATCTACTGTCTATTATATTATGATAGACCCGCTAGATCTATTGTCTCTATTATATTATGACAGACCAGCTAGATCTGCTGTCTCTATTATATTATGAATGACCAGCTAGATCTACTGTCTCTATTATATTATGACAGAACAGCTATATCTACTGTCTCTATTATATTATGACAGACCAGCTAGATCTACTGTCTCTATTATATTATGACAGACCAGCTAGATCTACTGTCTCTATTATATTATGACAGACCAGCTAGATCTACTGTCTCTATTATATTATGACAGACCAGCTAGATCTACTGTCTCTATTATATTATGACAGACCAGCCAGATCTACTGTCTCTATTATATTATGACAGACCAGCTAGATGTTTTGTCTCTATTATATTGTGACAGACCAGCTAGATCTGCTGTCTCTATTATATTATGAATGACCAGCTAGATATACTGTCTCTATTATATTATGACAGACCAGCTAGATCTACTGTCTCTATTATATTATGACAGACCAGCCAGATCTACTGTCTCTATTATATTATGACAGACCAGCTAGATGTTTTGTCTCTATTATATTGTGACAGACCAGCTAGATCTGCTGTCTCTATTATATTATAAATGACCAGCTAGGTCTACTGTCTCTATTGTATTATGACGGACAAGCTAGATCTACTGTCTATTATATTATGACAGACCCGCTAGATCTATTGTCTCTATTATATTATGACAGACCAGCTAGATGTTTTGTCTCTATTATATTGTGACAGACCAGCTATATAGTGTTATTGTGTTCTATAGTGTTTGTGTTATAGTGTTCTATAGTGTTATAGTGTTATAGTGTTCTATAATGTTAGTGTTATATTGTTAGTGTTCTATATTGTTATCGTGTTCTATAATGTTATTGTGTTCTATAGTGTTAGTGTTATTGTGTTATATAATGTTATAGTGTTCTATAATGTTATAGTGTTCTATAGTGTTATAGTGTTATAGTGTTCTATATTGTTAGAGTGTTCTATATTGTTAGAGTGTTATATATTGATATAGTGTTCTATATTGTTATATTGTTCAATAATGTTATAGTGTTCTATAGTGTTATAGTGTTAGTGTTATTGTGTTATATATTGTTATACTGTTCTATAATGTTATGTTGTTCTATAGTGTTCTATATTGTTAGACTGTTCTATATTGTTATAGTGTTATGGTGTTCTATAATGTTATAGTGTTCTATAATGTTATAGTGTTCTATAGTGTTATAGTGTTGTATAGTGTTCTATAGTGTTATAGTGTTCTATAGTGTTATAGTGTTCTATAGTGTTATAGTGTTCTATAGTGTTATAATGTTATAGTGTTCTATAATGTTATAGTGTTCTATATTGTTATAGTGTTCTATAGTGTTATAGTGTTCTATAGTGTTATAGTGTTCTATATTGTTAAAAACCTCTTACTTCTACCCCCTCCTTTTTCGAACATTCTGTTAAAAATCGCGCAACTTTTCAGCGTCCTGCTACTCATGCCAGGAATATAGTGTATGCATATGATTAGTATGTGTGGATAGAAAACACTCTGAAGTTTCTAAAACTGGTTAAATCACGGCTGTGACTATAACAGATCGTGTGTTTCATTGAAAAACGCAAGAAAAACTGCTCTCTGAAAGCTAAAAATAATTTCCATAAGTCACTTCCATGAGTTGTTAAAAGAGGACAAAATTTAATATCGACCTGCATGCAATTCATACAAATTCCACACGATGTCGCCATTGTCGTCATTTTCAATTGAATTATTTGTTGGAAAATCCATCTATCTGGCTTCCGTTTCTTCCAGTCTTCACCCGGATGTTTTTAATGTGGACATTGGCAGCCATTGATTTGCAAACGAGGAGCTATTGAATATACATCGCCCTGTAATCATTTTGATAGATTATAAACGTTTACTAATACCTAAAGTTGGATTACAAAAGGATTTCGAAGTGTTTTGTGAAAGTTTATCGTCGACTTTTTTAATTTTAAAAAATTACGCAGCGTTTATAAACGATGTTTTTTTCTAAATGACACAGCTTCCATAGAAAGCTATTTTGGGTATATATGGACCGATTTAAACGAAAAAAAGACCCAATAGTGATGTTTATGGGGCATATAGGAGTGCCAAGAAAGAAGCTCGTCAAAGGTAATGAATGTTTTATATTTTATTTCTGCGTTTTGTGCTGCGTCGGATAAGCAGAGTCTTTGTTTACGTCGCATTCAGGCATTTTCAGGTGGTGCATGCTATCAGATAATACCTTCTCATGCTTTCGCCGAAAAGCATTTTAAAAATCTGACTTGTTGGCTAGGTTCACAACGAGTGTAGCTTTAATTCAATACCCTGCTTGTGAATTTTGATCAAGGTTTGAGTTGTAACGAGTACATTTAGCATTTAGCGTAGCGCATTTGCATTTCCAGGTGTCTACTTGAGACATCTGCGTCTCAAGTATAGTCAAGAAGTTAAATCAAATCAAATCAAATCCAATTTTATTGGTCACATACACATGGTTAGCAGATGTTAATGCAAGTGTAGCGAAATGCTTGTGCTTCTAGTTCCGACAATGCAGTAATAACGAACAAGTAATCTAACTAACAATTCCAAAAAACTACTGTCTTATACACAGTGTAAGGGGATAAAGAATATGTACATAAGGATATATAAATGAGTGATGGTACAGAGCAGCATAGGCAAGATACAGTAGATGATATCGAGTACAGTTTAACATATGAGATGAGTATGTAAACAAAGTGGCATAGTTAAAGTGGCTAGTGATACATGTATTACATAAGGATGCAGTCGATGATTTAGAGTACAGTATATACGTATGCATATGAGATGAATAATGTAGGGTAAGTAACATTATATAAGGTAGCATTGTTTAAAGTGGCTAGTGATATATTTACATCATTTCCCATCAATTCCCATTACTAAAGTGGCTGGAGTTGAGTCAGTTTCATTGACAGTGTGTTGGCAGCAGCCACTCAATGTTAGTGGTGGCTGTTTAACAGTCTGATGGCCTTGAGATAGAAGCTGTTTTTCAGTCTCTCGGTCCCAGCTTTGATGCACCTGTACTGACCTCGCCTTCTGGATGACAGCGGGGTGAACAGGCAGTGGCTCGGGTGGTTGATGTCCTTGATGATCTTTATGGCCTTCCTGTAGCATCGGGTGGTGTAGGTGTCCTGGAGGGCAGGTAGTTTGACCCGGTGATGCATTGTGCAGACCTCACTACCCTCTGGAGAGCCTTACGGTTGAGGGCGGTGCAGTTGCCATACCAGGCGGTGATACAGCTCGCCAGGATGCTCTCGATTGTGCATCTGTAGAAGTTTGTGAGTGCTTTTGGTGACAAGCCAAATTTCTTCAGCCTCCTGAGGTTGAAGAGGCGCTGCTGCGCCTTCTTCACGATGCTGTCTGTGTGAGTGGACCAATTCAGTTTGTCTGTGATGTGTATGCCGAGGAACTTAAAACTTGCTACCCTCTCCACTACTGTTCCATCAATGTGGATAGGGGGGTGTTCCCTCTGCTGTTTCCTGAAGTCCACAATCATCTCCTTAGTTTTGTTGACGTTGAGTGTGAGGTTATTTTCCTGACACCACACTTCGAGGGCCGTCTCGTCGTTGTTGGTAATCAAGCCTACCACTGTTGTGTCGTCCGCAAACTTGATGATTGAGTTGGAGGCGTGCGTGGCCACGCAGTCGTGGGTGAACAGGGAGTACAGGAGAGGGCTCGGAACGCACCCTTGTGGGGCCCCAGTGTTGAGGATCAGCGGGGAGGAGATGTTGTTGCCTACCCTCACTACCTGGGGGCGGCCAGTCAGGAAGTCCAGTACCCAATTGCACAGGGCGGGGTCGAAACCCAGGGTCTCGAGCTTGATGACGAGCTTGGAGGGTACTATGGTGTTGAATGCCGAGCTGTAGTCGATGAACAGCATTCTCACATAGGTATTCCTCTTGTCCAGATGGGTTAGGGCAGTGTGCAGTGTGGTTGAGATTGCATCGTCTGTGGACCTATTTGGGCGGTAAGCAAATTGGAGTGGGTCTATGGTGTCAGGTAGGGTGGAGGTGATATGGTCCTTGACTAGTCTCTCAAAGCACTTCATGATGACGGATGTGAGTGCTACGGGGCGGTAGTCGTTTAGCTCAGTTACCTTAGCTTTCTTGGGAACAGGAACAATGGTGGCCCTCTTGAAGCATGTGGGAACAGCAGACTGGTATAGGGATTGATTGAATATGTCCGTCAACACACCGGCCAGCTGGTCTGCGCATGCTCTGAGGGCGCGGCTGGGGATGCCGTCTGGGCCTGCAGCCTTGCGAGGGTTAACACGTTTAAATGTCTTACTCACCTCGGCTGCAGTGAAGGAGAGACCGCATGTTTTCGTTGCAGGCCGTGTCAGTGGCACTGTATTGTCCTCAAAGCGGGCAATAAATTTATTTAGTCTGCCTGGGAGCAAGACATCCTGGTCCGTGACGGGGCTGGTTTTATTTTTGTAATCCGTGATTGACTGTAGACCCTGCCACATACCTCTTGTGTCTGAGCCGTTGAATTGAGATTCTACTTTGTCTCTGTACTGGCGCTTAGCTTGTTTGATAGCCTTGATGAGGGAATAGCTGCACTGTTTGTATTCGGTCATGTTACCAGACACCTTGCCCTGATTAAAAGCAGTGGTTCGCGCTTTCAGTTTCACACGAATGCTGCCACTATAACACTATAGTGTTATAGTGTTCTATAGTGTTATAGTGTTCTATAATGTTATATTGTTATAGTGTTATAGTTTTCTATAATGTTATAGTGTTATAGTTTTCTATAGTTCTATATTGTTATGGTGTTCTATAGCGTTGTAGTGTTCTATAGTGTTGTAGTGTTCTATATTGTTATAGTGTTGTAGTGTTCTATATTGTTGTAGTGTTCTATAGTGTTATAGTGTTCTATAGTGTTGTAGTGTTGTAGTGTTCTATAGTGTTGTAGAGTTCTATAGTGTTGTAGTGTTCTATATTGTAATAGTGTTATAGTGTTCTATAGTGTTATAGTGTTCTATAGTGTTGTAGTGTTGTAGTGTTCTATAGTGTTGTAGAGTTCTATAGTGTTATAGTGTTCTATAGTGTTGTAGTGTTCTATAGTGTTGTAGAGTTCTATAATGTTATAGTGTTCTATATTGTTATAGTGTTCTATAGTGATATTGTGTTCTATATTGTAATAGTGTTATAGTGTTCTGTAGTGTTATAGTGTACTATAGTGTTATTGTGTTCTATAGTGTTAGTATTATAGTGTTCTATAGTGTTATAATGTTATTGTGTTCTGTAGTGTTAGTGTTATTGTGTTATATAATGTTATACTGTTCTATAATGTTATACTGTTCTATAATGTTATAGTGTTCTATAGTGTTCTATATTGTCAGATTGTTCTATATTGTTATAGTGTTATGGTGTTCTATAATGTTATAGTGTTCTATAATGTTATAGTGTTCTATAGTGTTATAGTGTTCTATAGTGTTCTATAGTGTTATAGTGTTCTATAGTGGTATATTGTTCTATAGTGTTATAGTGTTCTATAGTGTTATAGTGTTAGTGTTATTGTGTTATATATTGTTATACTGTTCTATAATGTTATACTGTTCTATAATGTTATAGTGTTCTATAGTGTTCTATATTGCTAGATTGTTCTATATTGTTATAGTGTTATGGTGTTCTATAATGTTATAGTGTTCTGTAATGTTATAGTGTTCTATAGTGTTATAGTGTTCTATAGTGTTCTATAGTGTTATAGTGTTCTATAGTGTTATATTGTTCTATTGTGTTATAGTGTTCTATAGTGTTATAGTGTTCTATAATGTTATAGTGTTATAGTGTTCTATAATGTTATAGTGTTATAGTTTTCTATAATGTTATAGTTTTCTATAGTGTTACAGTGTTCTATATTGTTGGTGTTCTGTAGTGTTCTTTAGTGTTCTATAGTGTTAGTGTTACAGTGTTCTATATTGTTAGTGTTCTATATTGTTATAGTGTTCTATGTTATAGTGTTATAGTGTTCTATAGTGTTATAGTGTTCAATAGTGTTATAGTGTTATAGTTTTCTATAGTGTAATAGTGTTATAGTTTTCTATAGTGCTATAGTGTTATAGTGTTCTATAGTGTTCTATAGTGTTAAAGTGTTATTGTGTTCTATATATTGTTATATTGTTATAGTGTTCTATAGTGTTATAGTGTTCTATAGTGTTAGAGTGTTCTATAGTGTTATAGTGTTATAGTGTTCTATAGTGTTATAGTGTTCTATAGTGTTATAGTGTTATAGTGTCCTATATTGTTATAGTGTTATAGTGTTCTATTTTGTTATAGTGTTATAGTGTTCTATATTGTCATAGTGTTCTATATAGTGTTATAGTGTTCTATAGTGTTATAGTGTTCTATAGTGTTCTATAGTGTTATAGTGTTCTATAGTGTTATAGTGTTCTATAATGTTATAGTGTTATAGTGTTCTACATATTGTTATATTGTTATAGTATTCTATATTGTTATATTGTTATAGTGTTCTATAGTGTTATAGTGTACTATATATTGTTATATTGTTATAGTGTTCTATATTGTTATAGTGTTCTATAATGTTATAGTGTTATAGTGTTCTATATTGTTATAGTGTTATAGTGTACTATATATTGTTATATTGTTATAGTGTTCTATATTGTTATAGTGTTCTATATTGTTATAGTGTTATAGTTTTCTATAGTGTTATAGTGTTATAGTTTTCTATAGTGTTACAGTGTTCTATATATTGTTATGGTGTTCTATAGTGTTGTAGTGTTCTATAGTGTTGTAGTGTTCTATATTGTTATAGTGTTGTAGTGTTCTATATTGTTATAGTGTTGTAGTGTTCTATATTGTTGTAGTGTTCTATAGTGTTATAGTGTTCTATAGTGTTGTAGTGTTGTAGTGTTCTATAGTGTTATAGTGTTCTATATTGTTATAGTGTTCTATAGTGATATAGTGTTCTATATTGTTATAGTGTTCTATAGTGATATAGTGTTCTATATTGTAATAGTGTTATAGTGTTCTGTAGTGTTATAGTGTACTATAGTGTTATTGTGTTCTATAGTGTTAGTGTTATAGTGTTCTATAGTGTTATAGTGTTATAGTGTTCTATAATGTAAGTGTTATATTGTTAGTGTTCTATATTGTTATCGTGTTCTATAATGTTATTGTGTTCTATAGTGTTAATGTTATTGTGTTATATAATGTTATAGTGTTATATAATGTTATAGTGTTCTATAGTGTTATAGTGTTATAGTGTTCTATAGTGTTATAGTGTTCAATAATGTTATAGTGTTCTATAGTGTTATAGTGTTAGTGTTATTGTGTTATATATTGTTATACTGTTCTATAATGTTATACTGTTCTATAATGTTATAGTGTTCTATAGTGTTCTATATTGTTAGATTGTTCTATATTGTTATAGTGTTATGGTGTTCTATAATGTTATAGTGTTCTATAATGTTATAGTCTTCTATAGTGTTATAGTGTTCTATAGTGTTCTATAGTGTTATAGTGTTCTATAGTGTTATATTGTTCTATAGTGTTATAGTGTTCTATAGTGTTATAGTGTTCTATAATGTTATAGTGTTATAGTGTTCTATAATGTTATAGTGTTCTATAGTGTTATAGTGTTCTATAGTGTTATAGTGTTCTATAGTGTTATATTGTTCTATAGTGTTATAGTGTTCTATAGTGTTATAGTTTTCTATAATGTTATAGTTTTCTATAGTGTTACAGTGTTCTATATTGTTGGTGTTCCGTAGTGTTCTATAGTGTTCTATAGTGTTAGTGTTACAGTGTTCTATATTGTTAGTGTTCTATATAACTTTATAGTGTTCTATGTTATAGTGTTATAGTGTTCTATAGTGTTATAGTGTTCTATAGTGTTATAGTGTTATAGTTTTCTATAGTGTTATAGTGTTATAGTTTTCTATAGTGTTATAGTGTTATAGTGTTCTATAGTGTTATAGTGTTCTATAGTGTTATAGTGTTCTATAATGTTATAGTTTTATAGTGTTCTATATTGTTATAGTGTTATAGTGTACTATATATTGTTATATTGTTATAGTGTTCTATATTGTTATAGTGGTCTATATTGTTATAGTGTTATAGTTTTCTATAATGTTATAGTGTTATAGTGTTCTATAATGTTATAGTGTTATAGTGTTACAGTGTTCTATATATTGTTATGGTGTTCTATAGTGTTGTAGTGTTCTATAGTGTTGTAGTGTTCTATATTGTTATAGTGTAGTAGTGTTCTATATTGTTATAGTGTTGTAGTGTTCTATATTGTTGTAGTGTTCTATAGTGTTATAGTGTTCTATAGTGTTCTGTAGTGTTGTAGTGTTCTATAGTGTTGTAGAGTTCTATAGTGTTGTAGAGTTCTATAGTGTTATAGTGTTCTGTAGTGTTATAGTGTACTATAGTGTTGTAGTGTTCTATAGTGTTATAGTGTTCTATAGTGTTAGTGTTATAGTGTTCTATAGTGTTATAGTGTTATAATGTTCTATAGTGTTATAGTGTTATAGTGTTCTATATTGTTATAGTGTTCTATAGTGTTCTATAGTGTTAGTGTTATAGTGTTCTATAGTGTTATAGTGTTCTATATTTTGTTATATTGCTATAGTGTTCCATAGTGTTATAGTGTTATAGTGTTCTATATATTGTTATATTGTTATAGTATTCTATATTGTTATAGTGTTCTATAGTGTTGTAGTGTTATAGTGTTCTATATATTGTTATATTGTTATAGTATTCTATATTGTTATAGTGTTATATAGTGTTATAGTGTTCTATATTGTTATAGTGTTGTAGTGTTCTATATTGTTATAGTGTTGTAGTGTTCTATATTGTTGTAGTGTTCTATAGTGTTATAGTGTTCTATATATTGTTATATTGTTATAGTATTCTATATTGTTATAGTGTTCTATAGTGTTATAGTGTACTATATATTGTTATATTGTTATAGTATTCTATATTGTTATAGTGTTCTATAGTGTTATAGTGTTCTATCTATTGTTATATTGTTATAGTATTCTATATTGTTATAGTGTTCTATAGTGTTATAGTGTTATAGTTTTCTATAGTGTTATAGTGTTATAGTGTTCTATAGTGTTATAGTGTTCTATAGTGTTATAGTGTTCTATAATGTTATAGTGTTATAGTGTTCTATATTGTTATAGTGTTATAGTGTACTATATATTGTTATATTGTTATAGTGTTCTATATTGTTATAGTGGTCTATATTGTTATAGTGTTATAGTTTTCTATAGTGTTATAGTGTTATAGTTTTCTATAGTGTTATAGTGTTATAGTGTTACAGTGTTCTATATATTGTTATGGTGTTCTATAGTGTTGTAGTGTTCTATAGTGTTGTAGTGTTCTATAGTGTTATAGTGTTCTATATTGTTATAGTGTTGTAGTGTTCTATATTGTTATAGTGTTGTAGTGTTCTATATTGTTGTAGTGTTCTATAGTGTTATAGTGTTCTATAGTGTTGTAGTGTTGTAGTGTTCTATAGTGTTGTAGAGTTCTATAGTGTTGTAGAGTTCTATAGTGTTATAGTGTTCTGTAGTGTTATAGTGTACTTTAGTGTTGTAGTGTTCTATAGTGTTAGAGTGTTCTATAGTGTTGTAGTGTTCTATAGTGTTGTAGAGTTCTAAAATGTTATAGTGTTCTATATTGTTATAGTGTTCTATAGTGATATACTGTTCTATATTGTAATAGTGTTATAGTGTTCTGTAGTGTTATAGTGTACTATAGTGTTATAGTGTTCTATAGTGTTATAGTGTTATAGTGTTCTATATTTTGTTATATTGTTATAGTGTTCCATAGTGTTATAGTGTTCTATAGTGTTATAGTGTTCTATAATGTTATAGTGTTCTATAATGTTATAGTGTTCTGTAGTGTTATAGTGTTCTATAATGTTATAGTGTTATAGTGTTCAATATATTGTTATATTGTTATAGTGTTCTATATATTGTTATATTGTTATAGTATTCTATATTGTTATAGTGTTCTATAGTGTTATAGTGTACTATATATTGTTATATTGTTATATTGTTCTATATTGTTATAGTGGTCTATATTGTTATAGTGTTATAGTTTTCTATAGTGTTATAGTGTTATAGTGTTATAGTTTTCTATAGTGTTATAGTGTTATAGTGTTACAGTGTTCTATATATTGTTATGGTGTTCTATAGTGTTGTAGTGTTCTATAGTGTTGTAGTGTTCTATAGTGTTATAGTGTTCTATAGTGTTGTAGTGTTGTAGTGTTCCATAGTGTTGTAGAGTTCTATAGTGTTATAGTGTTCTATAGTGTTGTAGTGTTCTATAGTGTTATAGTGTTCTATAGTGTTGTAGTGTTCTATAGTGTTATAGTGTTCTATATTGTAATAGTGTTATAGTGTTCTGTAGTGTTATAGTGTACTATAGTGTTGTAGTGTTCTATAGTGTAGTAGTGTTCTATAGTGTTGTAGAGTTCTAAAATGTTATAGTGTTCTATATTGTTATAGTGTTCTATAGTGATATAGTGTTCTATATTGTAATAGTGTTATAGTGTTCTGTAGTGTTATAGTGTACTATAGTGTTATTGTGTTCTATAGTGTTAGTGTTCTATAGTGTTATAGTGTTATAGTGTTCTATAATGTGAGTGTTATATTGTTAGTGTTCTATATTATCGTGTTCTATAAAGTTATTGTGTTCTATAGTGTTAGTGTTATTGTGTTATATAATGTTATAGTGTTCTATAATGTTATAGTGTTCTACAGTGTTATAGTGTTATAGGGTTCTATATTGTTAGAGTGTTCTATATTGTTAGAGTGTTATATATTGATAAAGTGTTCTATATTGTTATAGTGTTCAATAATGTTATAGTGTTCTATAGTGTTATAGTGTTAGTGTTATTGTGTTATATATTGTTATACTGTTCTATAATGTTATACTGTTCTATAATGTTATAGTGTTCTATAGTGTTATAGTGTTCTATAATGTTATAGTGTTATAGTGTTCAATATATTGTTATATTGTTATAGTGTACTTTATATTGTTATATTGTTATAGTGTTCTATATTGTTAAAGTGGTCTATATTGTTATAGTGTTATAGTTTTCTATAGTGTTATAGTGTTATAGTGTTATAGTTTTCTAAAGTGTTATAGTGTTATAGTTTTCTATAGTGTTATAGTGTTATAGTGTTATAGTGTTAAAGTGTTCTATATATTGTTATGGTGTTCTATAGTGTTGTAGTGTTCTATAGTGTTGTAGTGTTCTATATTGTTAGAGTGTTCTATATTGTTAGAGTGTTATATATTGATATAGTGTTCTATATTGTTATAGTGTTCAATAATGTTATAGTGTTCTATAGTGTTATAGTGTTAGTGTTATTGTGTTATATATTGTTACACTGTTCTATAATGCTATACTGTTCTATAATGTTATAGTGTTCTATAGTGTTATTGTGTTCTATAATGTTATAGTGTTATAGTGTTCAATATATTGTTATATTGTTATAGTGTTCTATATATTCTTATATTGTTATAGTGTTCTATATATTCTTATATTGTTATAGTGTTCTATATTGTTATAGTGTTCTATAGTGTTATAGTGTACTATATATTGTTATATTGTTATAGTGTTCTATAGTGTTATAGTGTTCTATATTGTTATAGTGTTATAGTGTTCTATAGTGTTATAGTGTTATAGTGTTCTATAGTGTTATAGTGTTATAGTGTTCTATATTGTTATAGTGTTCTATATTTTGTTATATTGTTATAGTGTTCTATAGTGTTATAGTGTTCTATAATGTTATAGAGTTATAGTGTTCAATATATTGTTATATTGTTATAGTGTTCTATATATTGCTATATTGTTATAGTATTCTATATTGTTATAGTGTTCTATAGTGTTATAGTGTACTATATATTGTTATATTGTTATAGTGTTCTATATTGTTATAGTGTTATTGTTTTATATAGTGTTATATATAGTGTTATAGTGTTATAGTTTTCTATAGTGTTATAGTTTTCTATAGTGTTATAGTGATTTTAGTGTTACAGTGTTCTATATATTGTTATGGTGTTCTATAGTGTTGTAGTGTTCTATAGTGTTGTAGTGTTCTATAGTGTTATTGTGTTCTATGGTGTTGTAGTGTTGTAGTGTTCTATAGTGTTGTAGAGTTCTATAGTGTTATAGTGTTCTATAGTGTTGTAGTGTTCTATAGTGTTATAGTGTTCTATAATGTTGTAGTGTTCTATAGTGTTATAGTGTTCTATATTGTAATAGTGTTATAGTGTTATAGTGTACTATATATTGTTATATTGTTATAGTATTCTATATTGTTATAGTGTTCTATAGTGTTATAGTGTACTATATATTGTTATATTGTTATAGTGTTCTATATTGTTATAGTGGTCTTTATTGTTATAGTGTTATAGTTTTCTATAGTGTTATAGTGTTATAGTGTTATAGTTTTCTATAGTGTTGTATTGTTCTATAGTGTTATAGTGTTCTATATTGTTATAGTGTTCAATAATGTTATAGTGTTCTATAGTGTTATAGTGTTAGTGTTATTGTGTTATATATTGTTACACTGTTCTATAATGCTATACTGTTCTATAATGTTATAGTGTTCTATAGTGTTATTGTGTTCTATAATGTTATAGTGTTATAGTGTTCAATATATTGTTATATTGTTATAGTGTTCTATATATTCTTATATTGTTATAGTGTTCTATATATTCTTATATTGTTATAGTGTTCTATATTGTTATAGTGTTCTATAGTGTTATAGTGTACTATATATTGTTATATTGTTATAGTGTTCTATAGTGTTATAGTGTTCTATATTGTTATAGTGTTATAGTGTTCTATAGTGTTATAGTGTTATAGTGTTCTATAGTGTTATAGTGTTATAGTGTTCTATATTGTTATAGTGTTCTATATTTTGTTATATTGTTATAGTGTTCTATAGTGTTATAGTGTTCTATAATGTTATAGAGTTATAGTGTTCAATATATTGTTATATTGTTATAGTGTTCTATATATTGCTATATTGTTATAGTATTCTATATTGTTATAGTGTTCTATAGTGTTATAGTGTACTATATATTGTTATATTGTTATAGTGTTCTATATTGTTATAGTGTTATTGTTTTATATAGTGTTATATATAGTGTTATAGTGTTATAGTTTTCTATAGTGTTATAGTTTTCTATAGTGTTATAGTGATTTTAGTGTTACAGTGTTCTATATATTGTTATGGTGTTCTATAGTGTTGTAGTGTTCTATAGTGTTGTAGTGTTCTATAGTGTTATTGTGTTCTATGGTGTTGTAGTGTTGTAGTGTTCTATAGTGTTGTAGAGTTCTATAGTGTTATAGTGTTCTATAGTGTTGTAGTGTTCTATAGTGTTATAGTGTTCTATAATGTTGTAGTGTTCTATAGTGTTATAGTGTTCTATATTGTAATAGTGTTATAGTGTTATAGTGTACTATATATTGTTATATTGTTATAGTATTCTATATTGTTATAGTGTTCTATAGTGTTATAGTGTACTATATATTGTTATATTGTTATAGTGTTCTATATTGTTATAGTGGTCTTTATTGTTATAGTGTTATAGTTTTCTATAGTGTTATAGTGTTATAGTGTTATAGTTTTCTATAGTGTTGTATTGTTCTATAGTGTTATAGTGTTCTATATTGTTGTAGTGTTCTATAGTGTTATAGTGTTCTATAGTGTTGTAGTGTTGTAGTGTTCTATAGTGTTGTAGAGTTCTATAGTGTTCTATAGTGTTGTAGTGTTCTATAGTGTTATATTGTTCTATAGTGTTATAGTGTTCTATATTGTTATAGTGTTATAGTGTTCTATAGTGTTATAGTGTTATAGTGTTCTATAGTGTTATAGTGTTATAGTGTTCTATATTGTTATAGTGTTCTATATTTTGTTATATTTTTATAGTGTTCTATAGTGTTATAGTGTTCTATAGTGTTATAGTGTTATAGTGTTCAATATATTGTTATATTGTTATAGTGTTATAGTGTTCAATATATTGTTATATTGTTATAGTGTTCTATATATTGTTATATTGTTATAGTATTCTATATTGTTATAGTGTTCTATAGTGTTATAGTGTACTATATATTGTTATATTGTTATAGTGTTCTATATTGTTATAGTGTTATAGTTTTCTATAGTGTTATAGTGTTATAGTGTTATAGTTTTCTATAGTGTTATAGTGTTATAGTTTTCTATAGTGTTATAGTGTTACTGTGTTCTATATATTGTTATGGTGTTCTATAGTGTTGTAGTGTTCTATAGTGTTATAGTGTTCTATAGTGTTGTAGTGTTGTAGTGTTCTATAGTGTTGTAGAGTTCTATAGTGTTGTAGTGTTCTATAGTGTTGTAGTGTTCTATAGTGTTATAGTGTTCTATAATGTTGTAGTGTTCTATAGTGTTATAGTGTTCTATATTGTAATAGTGTTATAGTGTTCTGCAGTGTTATAGTGTACTATAGTGTTGTAGTGTTCTATAGTGTTATAGTGTTCTATAGTGTTATAGTGTTCTATATTGTAATAGTGTTATAGTGTTCTGCAGTGTTATAGTGTACTATATGGTGTTATATTGTTATAGTATTCTATATTGTTATAGTGTTCTATAGTGTTATAGTGTACTATAGATTGTTATATTGTTATAGTGTTCTATATTGTTATAGTGGTCTATATTGTTATAGTGTTATAGTTTTCTATAGTGTTATAGTGTTATAGTGTTATAGTTTTCTATAGTGTTATAGTGTTATAGTGTTACAGTGTTCTATATATTGTTATGGTGTTCTATAGTGTTGTGGTGTTCTATAGTGTTATAGTATTCTATATTGTTGTAGTGTTCTATAGTGTTATATTGTTCTATAGTGTTGTAGTGTTGTAGTGTTCTATAGTGTTGTAGAGTTCTATAGTGTTATAGTGTTCTATAGTGTTGTAGTGTTCTATAGTGTTATATTGTTGTATAGTGTTATAGTGTTGTATATTGTTATAGTGTTATAGTGTTCTATAGTGTTATAGTGTTATAGTGTTCTATAGTGTTATAGTGTTATAGTGTTCTATATTGTTATAGTGTTCTATATTTTGTTATATTGTTATAGTGTTCTATAGTGTTATAGTGTTCTATAGTGTTATATTGTTATAGTGTTCAATATATTGTTATATTGTTATAGTGTTCTATAATGTTATAGTGTTATAGTGTTCAATATATTGTTATATTGTTATAGTGTTCTATATATTGTTATATTGTTATAGTATTCTATATTGTTATAGTGTTCTATAGTGTTATAGTGTACTATATATTGTTATATTGTTATAGTGTTCTATATTGTTATAGTGTTATAGTTTTCTATAGTGTTATAGTGTTATAGTGTTATAGTTTTCTATAGTGTTATAGTGTTATAGTTTTCTATAGTGTTATAGTGTTACAGTGTTCTATATATTGTTATGGTGTTCTATAGTGTTGTAGTGTTCTATAGTGTTATAGTGTTCTATAGTGTTGTAGTGTTGTAGTGTTCTATAGTGTTGTAGAGTTCTATAGTGTTATAGTGTTCTATAGTGTTGTAGTGTTCTATAGTGTTATAGTGTTCTATAATGTTGTAGTGTTCTATAGTGTTATAGTGTTCTATATTGTAATAGTGTTATAGTGTTCTGCAGTGTTATAGTGTACTATAGTGTTGTAGTGTTCTATAGTGTTATAGTGTTCTATAGTGTTGTAGTGTTCTATAGTGTTGTAGAGTTCTAAAATGTTATAGTGTTCTATATTGTTCTATAGTGATATAGTGTTCTATATTGTAATAGTGTTATAGTGTTCTGTATTGTTATAGTGTACTATAGTGTTATTGTGTTCTATAGTGTTAGTGTTATAGTGTTAGTGTTCTATATTGTTATCGTGTTCTATAATGTTATTGTGTTCTATAGTGTTAGTGTTATTGTGTTATATAGTGTTAGTGTTATAGTGTTCTATAGTGTTATAGTGTTATAGTGTTCTATAATGTTTGTGTTGTATTGTTAGTGTTCTATAGTGTTATAGTGTTATATAGTGGTGTAGTGTTCTATAGTGTTGTAGAGTTCTAAAATGTTATAGTGTTCTATATTGTTATAGTGTTCTATAGTGATATAGTGTTCTATATTGTAATAGTGTTATAATGTTCTGTAGTGTTATAGTGTACTATAGTGTTATTGTGTTCTATAGTGTTAGTGTTCTATAGTGTTATAGTGTTCTATATGGTAATAGTGTTATAGTGTTCTGTAGTGTTATAGTGTTGTAGTGTTCTATAGTGTTATAGTGTTCTATAGTGTTATTGTGTTCTATAGTGTTATAGTGTTATAGTGTTCTATAATGTTATAGTGTTATATTGTTAGTGTTCTATATTGTTATCGTGTTCTATAATGTTATTGTGTTCTATAGTGTTAGTGTTATTGTGTTATATAATGTTATAGTGTTTTATAGTGTTATAGTGTTATAGTGTTCTATATTGTTAGAGTGTTCAATATTGTTATAGTGTTCTATAGTGTTATAGTGTTAGTGTTATTGTGTTATATATTGTTATACTGTTCTATAATGTTATACTGTTCTATAATGTTATAGTGTTCTATAGTGTTCTATATTGTTAGATTGTTCTATATTGTTATAGTGTTATAGTGTTCTATAGTGTTATAGTGTTCTATAATGTTATAGTGTTCTATAGTGTTATAGTGTTCTATAGTGTTCTATAATGTTATAGTGTTATAGTGTTCTATAGTGTCATAGTGTTCTATAATGTTATAGTGTTATAGTGTTATAGTGTTCTATGGTGTTCTATAATGTTATAGTTTTATAGTGTTCTATAGTGTTGTAGTGTTATATAGTGTTATAGTGTTCTATAATGTTATAGTGTTCTATAGTGTTATAGTGTTCTATAATGTTATAGTGTTATAGTGTTCTATAGTGTTATAGTTTTATAGTGTTCTATAGTGTTATAGTGTTCTATAATGTTATAGTGTTATAGTGTTCTATAGTGTTATAGTTTTATAGTGTTCTATAGTGTTATAGTTTTATAGTGTTCTATAGTGTTATAGTTTTATAGTGTTCTATAATGTTATAGTTTTATAGTGTTCTATAGTGTTGTAGTGTTCTATATTGTTAGAGTGTTCTATATTTTTAGAGTGTTATATATTAATATAGTGTTCTATATTGTTAGAGTGTTCAATAATGTTATAGTGTTCTATATTGTTATAGTGTTAGTGTTATTGTGTTATATATTGTTATACTGTTCTATAATGTTATACTGTTATATAATGTTATAGTGTTCTATAGTGTTATAGTGTTCTATAATGTTATAGTGTTATAGTGTTCAATATATTGTTATATTGTTATAGTGTTCTATATATTGTTATATTGTTATAGTATTCTATATTGTTATAGTGTTCTATAGTGTTATAGTGTACTATATATTGTTATATTGTTATAGTGTTCTATATTGTTATAGTGGTCGATATTGTTATAGTGTTATAGTTTTCTATAGTGTTATAGTGTTATAGTTTTCTATAGTGTTGTAGTGTTATAGTTTTCTATAGTGTTATAGTGTTATAGTGTTACAGTGTTCTATATATTGTTATGATGTTCTATAGTGTTGTAGTGTTGTAGTGTTCTATGGTGTTGTAGTGTTCTATAGTGTTATAGTGTTCTATATTGTTGTAGTGTTCTATAGTGTTATAGTGTTTGATAGTGTTGTAGTGTTGTAGTGTTCTATAGTGTTGTAGAGTTCTATAGTGTTATAGTGTTCTATAGTGTTGTAGTGTTCTATAGTGTTATAGTGTTCTATAGTGTTGTAGTGTTCTATAGTGTTATAGTGTTCTATAGTCTTGTAGTGTTCTATAGTGTTATAGTGTTCTATATTGTAATAGTGTTGTAGTGTTCTTTAGTGTTATAGTGTACTATAGTGTTGTAGTGTTCTATAGTGTTATAGTGTTCTATTGTGTTGTAGTGTTCTATAGTGTTGTAGAGTTCTAAAATGTTATAGTGTTCTATATTGTTATAGTGTTCTATAGTGATATAGTGTTCTATATTGTAATAGTGTAATAGTGTTCTGTGGTGTTATAGTGTACTATAGTGTTATTGTGCTCTATAGTGTTAGTGTTATAGTGTTCTATAGTGTTATAGTGTTATAGTGTACTATATATTGTTATATTGTTATAGTGTTCTATATTGTTATAGTGGTCTATATTGTTATAGTGTTATAGTTTTCTATAGTGTTATAGTGTTATAGTGTTATAGTTTTCTATAGTGTTATAGTGTTATAGTTTTCTATAGTGTTATAGTGTTATAGTGTTACAGTGTTCTATATATTGTTATGGTGTTCTATAGTGTTGTAGTGTTCTATAGTGTTGTAGTGTTCTATAGTGTTATAGTGTTCTATAGTGTTGTAGTGTTGTAGTGTTCTATAGTGTTATAGTGTTCTATAGTGTTGTAGTATTCTATAGTGTTTTAGTGTTCTATAGTGATCTGTAGTGTTCTATAGTGTTGTAGTGTTCTATAGTGTTGTAGAGTTCTAAAATGTTATAGTGTTTTATATTGTTATAGTGTTCTATAGTGATATAGTGTTCTATATTGTAATAGTGTTATAGTGTTCTGTAGTGTTATAGTGTACTATAGTGTTATTGTGTTCTATAGTGTTAGTGTTATAGTGTTCTATAGTGTTATAGTGTTATAGTGTTCTATAATGTTAGTGTTATATTGTTAGTGTTCTATATTGTTATCGTGTTCTATAATGTTATTGTGTTCTATAGTGTTAGTGTTATTGTGTTATATAATGTTATAGTGTTCTATAATGTTATAGTGTTCTATAGTGTTATAGTGTTATAGTGTTCTATATTGTTAGAGTGTTCTATATTGTTAGAGTGTTATATATTGATATAGTGTTCTATATTGTTATAGTGTTCAATAATGTTATAGTGTTCTATAGTGTTATAGTGTTAGTGTTATTGTGTTATATATTGTTATACTGTTCTATAATGTTATACTGTTCTATAATGTTATAGTGTTCTATAGTGTTATAGTGTTCTATAATGTTATAGTGTTATAGTGTTCAATATATTGTTATATTGTTATAGTGTTCTATATATTCTTATATTGATATAGTGTTCTATATTGTTATAGTGTTCAATAATGTTATTGTGTTCTATAGTGTTATAGTGTTAGTGTTATTGTGTTATATATTGTTATACTGTTCTATAATGCTATACTGTTCTATAATGTTATAGTGTTCTATAGTGTTCTATATTGTTAGATTGTTCTATATTGTTATAGTGTTCTATATTGTTAGAGTGTTCTATATTGTTAGAGTGTTATATATTGATATAGTGTTCTATATTGTTATAGTGTTCAATAATGTTATAGTGTTCTATAGTGTTATAGTGTTAGTGTTATTGTGTTATATATTGTTATACTGTTCTATAATGCTATACTGTTCTATAATGTTATAGTGTTCTATAGTGTTATAGTGTTCTATAATGTTATAGTGTTATAGTGTTCAATATATTGTTATATTGTTATAGTGTTCTATATATTCTTATATTGATATAGTGTTCTATATTGTTATACTGTTCAATAATGTTATAGTGTTCTATAGTGTTATAGTGTTAGTGTTATTGTGTTATATATTGTTATACTGTTCTATAATGCTATACTGTTCTATAATGTTATAGTGTTCTATAATGTTATAGTGTTATAGTGTTCTATAATGTTATAGTGTTATAGTGTTACAGTGTTCTATATATTGTTATGGTGTTCTATAGTGTTGTAGTGTTCTATAGTGTTGTAGTGTTCTATAGTGTTATAGTGTTCTATAGTGTTGTAGTGTTGTAGTGTTCTATAGTGTTGTAGAGTTCTATAGTGTTATAGTGTTCTATAGTGTTGTAGTGTTCTATAGTGTTATATTGTTCTATAGTGTTATAGTGTTCTATATTGTTATAGTGTTATAGTGTTCTATACTGTTATAGTGTTATAGTGTTCTATAGTGTTATAGTGTTATAGTGTTCTATATTTTTATAGTGTTCTATTGTCACGAATCCCGTTTCCTGAGTCTGTTTTTTACCTATGTTCTGTCCTGGAGTGTTTTTCCGGCGTCCTGGAACGCACCCTGTCTGGTTGCCGGGCAATGTAGCCAGTTGGGGTTTCTGATTACCCGCACCTGTATCCCATCAGCTATCTGCACACCTGGTCCTGATCATCATTCTCTCCTCTTTATAAGCCCGGACCTGACATCCATTCCCTGCCGGATCCTTAGCCATGAACAGTATGTTGTGCCAGAGTATCAGCCTCAAGTTGGATAGAAGTTGTTTTGTTGTTTGTTACGTATTGCTTGCCTTGAACTTACCTCTGTTTGTTCTGTCTTCAGTTACTCACCCGGATCATTTACCCCATTCCCGCCTGGTCGTCAGAAGATTCCGCTTCCCCATTGGATCCACCTATTTACTCCCATCAACTCATCACCGCTACCCGCTACACCACCTGGATATATCTACCTATTCACTTGTAAATAAATACTCACCTTTTTCCTACTCTCCTTGTCCTGGTCTGCTTCTGGGTTCGACTTTGAAGAATCGTGACATCTATATTTTGTTATATTGTTATAGTGTTCTACATATTGTTATATTGTTATAGTATTCTATATTGTTATAGTGTTCTATAGTGTTATAGTGTTCTATATTGTTATAGTTTTCTATAGTGTTATAGTGTTATAGTGTTCTATAGTGTTATAGTGTTCTATAATGTTACATTGTTATAGTGTTCTATATATTGTTATATTGTTATAGTATTCTATATTGTGATAGTGTTCTATAGTGTTATAGTGTACTAGATATTGTTATATTGTTATAGTGTTCTATAGTGTTATAGTGTTATAGTTTTCTATAGTGTTATAGTGTTACAGTGTTCTATATATTGTTATGGTGTTCTATAGTGTTGTAGTGTTCTATAGTGTTGTAGTGTTCTATAGTGTTGTAGTGTTGTAGTGTTCTATAGTGTTGAAGTGTTCTATAATGTTGTAGTGTTCTATAGTGTTCTATATTGTAATAGTGTTATAGTGTTCTGCAGTGTTATTGTGTACTATAGTGTTGTAGTGTTCTATAGTGTTGTAGAGTTCTAAAATGTTATAGTGTTCTATATTGTTCTATAGTGATATAGTGTTCTATATTGTAATAGTGTTATAGTGTTCTGTAGTGTTATAGTGTACTATAGTGTTATTGTGTTCTATAGTGTTGTAGAGTTCTAAAATGTTATAGTGTTCTATATTGTTCTATAGTGATATAGTGTTCTATATTGTAATAGTGTTATAGTGTTCTGTAGTGTTATAGTGTACTATAGTGTTATTGTGTTCTATAGTGTTGTAGAGTTCTAAAATGTTATAGTGTTCTATATTGTTCTATAGTGATATAGTGTTCTATATTGTAATAGTGTTATAGTGTTCTGTAGTGTTATAGTGTACTACAGTGTTATTGTGTTCTATAGTGTTGTAGTGTTATAGTGTTATGGTGTTCTATAATGTTAGTGTTATATTGTTAGTGTTCTATATTGTTATCGTGTTCTATAATGTTATTGTGTTCTATAGTGTTAGTGTTATTGTGTTATATAATGTTATAGTGTTCTATAATGTTATAGTGTTCTATAGTGTTATAGTTTTCTATAGTGTTATAGTGTTATAGTGTTACAGTGTTCTATATATAGTTATGGTGTTCTATAGTGTTGTAGTGTTCTATATTATTGTAGTGTTCTATAGTGTTATAGTGTTGTAGTGTTCTATATTGTTGTAGTGTTCTATATTGTTAGAGTGTTGTAGTGTTCTATATTGTTGTAGTGTTCTATATTGTTGTAGTGTTCTATAGTGTTATAGTGTTCTATAGTGTTGTAGTGTAGTAGTGTTCTATAGTGTTGTAGTGTTCTATAGTGTTGTAGTGTTCTATAGTGTTGTAGAGTTCTATAATGTTATAGTGTTCTATATTGTTATAGTGTTCTATAGTGATATACCGTGCCTTGTGAAAGTATTCGGCCCCCTTGAACTTTGCGACCTTTTGCCACATTTCAGGCTTCAAACATAAAGATATAAAACTGTATTTTTTTTGTGAAGAATCAACAACAAGTAGGACACAATCATGAAGTGGAACGACATTTATTGGATATTTCAAACTTTTTTAACAAATCAAAAACTGAAAAATTGGCCGTGCAAAATTATTCAGCCCCTTTACTTTCAGTGCAGCAAACTCTCTCCAGAAGTTCAGTGAGGATCTCTGAATGATCCAATGTTGACCTAAATGACTAATGATGATAAATACAATCCACCTGTGTGTAATCAAGTCTCCGTACAAATGCACCTGCACTGTGATAGTCTCAGAGGTCCGTTAAAAGCGCAGAGAGCATCATGAAGAACAAGGAACACACCGGGCAAGTCCGAGATACTGTTGTGAAGAAGTTTAAAGCCGGATTTGGATACAAAAAGATTTCCCAAGCTTTAAACATCCCAAGTAGCACTGTGCAAGCGATAATATTGAAATGGAAGGAGTATCATACCACTGCAAATCTACCATGACCTGGCCGTCCCTCTAAACTTTCAGCTCATACAAGGAGAAGACTGATCAGAGATGCAGCCAAGAGGCCCATGATCACTCTGGATGAACTGCAGAGATCTACAGCTGAGGTGGGAGACTCTGTCCATAGGACAACAATCAGTCGTGTATTGCACAAATCTGGCCTTTATGGAAGAGTGGCAAGAAGAAAGCCAATTCTTAAAGATATCCATAAAAAGTGTAGTTTAAAGTTTGCCACTAGCCACCTGGGAGACACACCAAACATGTGGAAGAAGGTGCTCTGGTCAGATGAAACCAAAATTGAACTTTTTGGCAACAGTGCAAAACGTTATGTTTGGCGTAAAAGCAACACAGCTGAACACACCATCCCCACTGTCAAACATGGTGGTGGCAGCATCATGGTTTGGGCCTGCTTTTCTTCAGCAGGGACAGGGAAGATGGTTAAAATTGATGGGAAGATGGATGGAGCCAAATATAGGACCATTCTGGAAGAAAGCCTGATGGAGTCTGCAAAAGACCTGAGACTGGGACGGAGAGTTGTCTTCCAACAAGACAATGATCCATAACATAAAGCAAAATCTACAATGGAATGGTTCAAAAATAAACATATCCAGGTGTTAGAATGGCCAAGTCAAAGTCCAGACCTGAATCCAATCGAGAATCTGTGGAAAGAACTGAAAACTGCTGTTCACAAATGCTCTCCATCCAACCTCACTGAGCTCGAGCTGTTTTGCAAGGAGGAATGGGAAAAAATGTCATTCTCTCGATGTGCAAAACTGATAGAGACATACCCCAAGCGACTTACAGCTGTAATCGCAGCAAAAGGTGGCGCTACAAAGTATTAACTTAAGGGGGCTGAATAATTTTGCACGCCCAATTTTTCAGTTTTTGATTTGTTAAAAAAGTTTGAAATATCCAATAAATGTCGTTCCACTTCATGATTGTGTCCCACTTGTTGTTGATTCTTCACAAAAAAATACAGTTTTATATCTTTATGTTTGAAGCCTGAAATGTGGCAAAAGGTCGCAAAGTTCAAGGGGGCCGAATACTTTCGCAAGGCACTGTAGTGTTCTATATTGTAATAGTGTTATAGTGTTCTATAGTTTTATAGTGTTCTATAGTGTTATAGTGTTCTATAGTGTTATAGTGTTATAGTGTTCTATAGTGTTATAGTGTTCTATATTGTTATAGTGTTCTATAGTGTTATAGTGTTCTATAGTGTTATAATGTTATAGTGTTCTATAGTGTTATAGTGTTCTATAGTGTTCTATAGTGTTATAGTGTTCTATAGTGTTATAGTGTTCTATAGTGTTATAGTGTTCTATAGTGTTATAGTGTTCTATAGTGTTATAGTGTTATAGTGTTCTATAGTGTTATAGTGTTCTATAGTGTTATAGTGTTCTATAGTGTTATAGTGTAATAGTGTTCAATAAAGTTATAGTGTTCAATAAAGTTATAGTGTTCTATAGTGTTATAGTGTTCTATAGTGTTATAGTGTTCTATAGTGTTATAGTGTTCTATAGTGTTATAGTGTTATAGTGTTCTATATTGTAATAGTGTTCAATAAAGTTATAGTGTTCTATAGTGTTATAGTGTTCTATAGTGTTATAGTGTTCTATAGTGTTAGTGTTATAGTGTTCTATAATGTTAGTGTTATATTGTTAGTGTTCTATATTGTTATCGTGTTCTATAATGTTATTGTGTTCTACAGTGTTAGTGTTATTGTGTTATATAATGTTATAGTGTTCTATAGTGTTATAGTGTTATAGTGTTCTATATTGTTAGAGTGTTCTATATTGTTAGAGTGTTATATATTGATATAGTGTTCTATATTGTTATAGTGTTCAATAATGTTATAGTGTTCTATAGTGTTATAGTGTTAGTGTTATTGTGTTATATATTGTTATACTGTTCTATAATGTTATACTGTTCTATAATGTTATAGTGTTCTATAGTGTTCTATATTGTTAGATTGTTATATATTGTTATAGTGTTATGGTGTTCTATAATGTTATAGTGTTCTATAATGTTATAGTGTTCTATAGTGTTGTAGGGTTCTATAGTGTTATAGTGTTCTATGTTATAGTGTTCTATAATGTTATAGTGTTATAGTGGTTTGGGGCGGCAGTGTAGCCTAATGGTTAGAGAGTTGGACTAGTAACCATAAGATTGCAAGTTCAAACCCCCAAGCTGACAAGGTACAAATCTTTCGTTCTGCCCCTGAACAGAACTGTTCCTAGGCCGTCATTGAAAATAAGAATTTGTTCTTAACTGACTTGCCTAGTTAAATAAAGGTAAAATAAATAAATAAATAGTGTTCTATATAGTGTTATAGTTTTCTATAGTGTTATGGTGTTCTATAATGTTATAGTGTTCTATAATGTTATAGTGTTCTATAGTGTTCTATATTGTTATAGTGTTCTATGATGTTACAGTGTTATAGTGTTATAGTGTTATAGTGCTATAGTGTTATAGTGTTCTATAGTGTTCTATAGTGTTATAGTGTTATAGTGTTCTATAATGTTAGTGTTATATTGTTAGTGTTCTATATTGTTATCGTGTTCTCTAATGTTATTGTGTTCTATAGTGTTAGTGTTATTGTGTTATATAATGTTATAGTGTTCTATAGTGTTATAGTGTTAGTGTTCTATATTGTTATAGTGTTCAATAAAGTTATAGTGTTCTATAGTGTTATAGTATTAGTGTTATTGTGTTATATATTGTTATACTGTTCTTTAATGTTATACTGTTCTATAATGTTATAGTGTTCTATAGTGTTCTATATTGTTAGATTGTTCTATATTGTTATAGTGTTCTATAGTGTTATAGTGTTATGGTGTTCTATAATGTTATAGTGTTCTATAATGTTATAGTGTTCTATAGTGTTATAGTGTTCTTTAGTGTTATAGTGTTCTATAGTGTTATATTGTTCTATAGTGTTATAGTGTTCTTTAGTGTTATAGTGTTCTATAATGTTATAGTTTTCTATAGTGTTACAGTGTTCTATATTGTTGGTGTTCTGTAGTGTTCTATAGTGTTCTATGTTATAGTGTTATAGTGTTCTATAGTGTTATAGTGTTCTATAGTGTTATAGTGTTCTATAGTGTTATAGTGTTATAGTTTTCTATAGTGTTATAGTGTTATAGTTTTCTATAGTGTTATAGTGTTCTATAGTGTTATAGTGTTATAGTTTTCTATAGTGTTATAGTGTTATAGTGTTCTATAGTGTTATAGTGTTATTGTGTTCTATATATTGTTATATTGTAATAGTGTTCTATAGTGTTATAGTCTTCTATATTGTTAGTGTTCTATAGTGTTATAGTGTTCTATAGTGTTATAGTGTTCTATAGTGTTATAGTGTTATAGTGTTCTATATTGTTATAGTGTTGTCTATATTGTTGTAGTGTTATAGTGTTCTATATTGTTATAGTGTTCTATATATTGTTATAGTGTTCTATATTGTTATAGTGTTCTATATATTGTTATAGTGTTCTATATTTTGTTATAGTGTTCTATATTGTTATAGTGTTCTATAGTGTTATAGTGTTCTATATTGTTATAGTGTTCTATAATGTTCTATAGTGTTATAGTGTTATAGTGTTCTATAGTGTTATCGTGTTATAGTTTTCTATAGTGTTCTATAGTGTTATAGTGTTCTATAGTGTTATAGTGTTAAAGTGTTCTATAGTGTTCTATAGTGTTACAGTGTTCGATAGTGTTATAGTGTTCTATAGTGTTATAGTGTTCTATAATCTTATATTGTTATAGTGTTCAATATATTGTTATATTGTTATAGTGTTCTATATATTGTTATATTGTTATAGTGTTCTATATATTGTTATATTGTTATAGTGTTCTATATTGTTATAGTGTTATAGTGTTCTATATTGTTATAGTGTTATATATTGTTATAGTGTTATAGTGTTCTATATTGTTATAGTGTTATAGTGTTCTATAGTGTTATAGTGTTATAGTGTTCTATAGTGTTATAGTGTTCTATATATTGTTATATTGTTATAGTGTTCTATATTGTTATAGTGTTCTATAGTGTTATAGTGTTCTATGGTGTTATAGTGTTATAGTGTTCTATAGTGTTATAGTGTTCTATATTGTTATATTGTTATAGTGTTCTATATTGTTATAGTGTTCTATAGTGTTCTATAGTGTTCTATAGTGTTATTGTGTTCTATAGTGTTATAGTGTTCTATAGTGTTATAGTGTTCTATAGTGTTATAGTGTTCTGTAGTGTTATAGTGTTCTATATTGTTATAGTGTTATAGTGTTCTATAGTGTTATAGTGTTCTATATATTGTTATATTGTTATAGTGCTCCATAGTGTTATAGTGTTATAGTGTTCTATATATTGTTATATTGTTATAGTGTTCTATAGTGTTATAGTGTTCTATATTATTATAGTGTTCTATATTGTTATAGTGTTCTATAGTGTTATAGTATTCTATAGTGTTACAGTGTTCTATAGTGTTATAGTGTTCTATAGTGTTATAGTGTTCTGTAGTGTTATAGTGTTCTATATTGTTATTGTATTATAGTGTTCTATATTGTTATAGTGTTATAGTGTTCTATATTGTTATAGTGTTCTATATATTGTTATAGTGTTCTATAATGTTATAGTGTTCTATATATTGTTAAAGTGTTCTATATTTTGTTATAGTGTTCTATATTGTTATAGTGTTCTATATTGTTATAGTGTTCTATAGTGTTATAGTGTTATAGTGTTCTATAGTGTTCTATAGTGTTATAGTGTTCTATAGTATTATAGTGTTATAGTGTTCTATAGTGTTCTATAGTGTTATAGTGTTATATAGTTTTATAGTGTTATAGTGTTCTATAGTGTTACAGTGTTCGATAGTGTTCTATAGTGGTAAAGTGTTCTATAGTGTTATAGTGTTCTATAGTGTTATAGTGTTATAGTGTTCTATAGTGTTCTATAGTGTTCTATAGTGTTATAGTGTTCTATAGTGTTATAGTGTTCTATAGTGTTATAGTGTTCTATAGTGTTCTATAGTGTTATAGTGTTCTATAGTGTTATAGTGTTCTATAGTGTTATAGTGTTCTATAGTGTTATAGTGTTCTATAGTGTTCTATAGTGTTATAGTGTTCTATAGTGTTATAGTGTTCTATAGTGTTCTATAGTGTTATAGTGTTATAGTGTTTTATATTGTAATAGTGTTCAATAAAGTTATAGTGTTCTATAGTGTTATAGTGTTCTATAGTGTTATAGTGTTCTATAGTGTTATAGTGTTCTATAGTGTTATAGTGTTATAGTGTTCTATATTGTTATAGTGTTCTATAGTGTTATAGTGTTATAGTGTTCTATATTGTAATAGTGTTCAATAAAGTTATAGTGGTCTATAGTGTTATAGTGTTCTATAGTGTTATAGTGTTCTATAGTGTTAGTGTTATAGTGTTCTATAATGTTAGTGTTATATTGTTAGTGTTCTATATTGTTATTGTGTTCTATAATGTTATTGTGTTCTATAGTGTTAGTGTTATTGTGTTATATAATGTTATAGTGTTCTATAGTGTTATAGTGTTATAGTGTTCTATATATTGTTATATTGTTATAGTGTTCTATATTGTTATAGTGTTCTATAGTGTTATAGTGTTCTATGGTGTTATAGTGTTATAGTGTTCTATAGTGTTATAGTGTTCTATATTGTTATATTGTTATAGTGTTCTATATTGTTATAGTGTTCTATAGTGTTCTATAGTGGTCTATAGTGTTATAGTGTTCTATAGTGTTATAGTGTTCTATAGTGTTATAGTGTTCTATAGTGTTATAGTGTTCTGTAGTGTTATAGTGTTCTATATTGTTATAGTGTTATAGTGTTCTATAGTGTTATAGTGTTCTATATATTGTTATATTGTTATAGTGCTCTATAGTGTTATAGTGTTATAGTGTTCTATATATTGTTATATTGTTATAGTGTTCTATAGTGTTATAGTGTTCTATATTATTATAGTGTTCTATATTGTTATAGTGTTCTATAGTGTTATAGTATTCTATAGTGTTACAGTGTTCTATAGTGTTATAGTGTTCTATAGTGTTATAGTGTTCTGTAGTGTTATAGTGTTCTATATTGTTATTGTATTATAGTGTTCTATATTGTTATAGTGTTATAGTGTTCTATATTGTTATAGTGTTCTATATATTGTTATAGTGTTCTATAATGTTATAGTGTTCTATATATTGTTAAAGTGTTCTATATTTTGTTATAGTGTTCTATATTGTTATAGTGTTCTATATTGTTATAGTGTTCTATAGTGTTATAGTGTTATAGTGTTCTATAGTGTTCTATAGTGTTATAGTGTTCTATAGTATTATAGTGTTATAGTGTTCTATAGTGTTCTATAGTGTTATAGTGTTCTATAGTTTTATAGTGTTATAGTGTTCTATAGTGTTATAGTGTTCTATAGTGTTCTATAGTGTTATAGTGTTCTATAGTGTTATAGTGTTCTATAGTGTTCTATAGTGTTATAGTGTTATAGTGTTTTATATTGTAATAGTGTTCAATAAAGTTATAGTGTTCTATAGTGTTATAGTGTTCTATAGTGTTATAGTGTTCTATAGTGTTATAGTGTTCTATAGTGTTATAGTGTTATAGTGTTCTATATTGTTATAGTGTTCTATAGTGTTATAGTGTTATAGTGTTCTATATTGTAATAGTGTTCAATAAAGTTATAGTGGTCTATAGTGTTATAGTGTTCTATAGTGTTATAGTGTTCTATAGTGTTAGTGTTATAGTGTTCTATAATGTTAGTGTTATATTGTTAGTGTTCTATATTGTTATTGTGTTCTATAATGTTATTGTGTTCTATAGTGTTAGTGTTATTGTGTTATATAATGTTATAGTGTTCTATAGTGTTATAGTGTTATAGTGTTCTATATATTGTTATATTGTTATAGTGTTCTATATTGTTATAGTGTTCTATAGTGTTATAGTGTTCTATGGTGTTATAGTGTTATAGTGTTCTATAGTGTTATAGTGTTCTATATTGTTATATTGTTATAGTGTTCTATATTGTTATAGTGTTCTATAGTGTTCTATAGTGGTCTATAGTGTTATAGTGTTCTATAGTGTTATAGTGTTCTATAGTGTTATAGTGTTCTATAGTGTTATAGTGTTCTGTAGTGTTATAGTGTTCTATATTGTTATAGTGTTATAGTGTTCTATAGTGTTATAGTGTTCTATATATTGTTATATTGTTATAGTGCTCTATAGTGTTATAGTGTTATAGTGTTCTATATATTGTTATATTGTTATAGTGTTCTATAGTGTTATAGTGTTCTATATTATTATAGTGTTCTATATTGTTATAGTGTTCTATAGTGTTATAGTATTCTATAGTGTTACAGTGTTCTATAGTGTTATAGTGTTCTATAGTGTTATAGTGTTCTGTAGTGTTATAGTGTTCTATATTGTTATTGTATTATAGTGTTCTATATTGTTATAGTGTTATAGTGTTCTATATTGTTATAGTGTTCTATATATTGTTATAGTGTTCTATAATGTTATAGTGTTCTATATATTGTTAAAGTGTTCTATATTTTGTTATAGTGTTCTATATTGTTATAGTGTTCTATATTGTTATAGTGTTCTATAGTGTTATAGTGTTATAGTGTTCTATAGTGTTCTATAGTGTTATAGTGTTCTATAGTATTATAGTGTTATAGTGTTCTATAGTGTTCTATAGTGTTATAGTGTTCTATAGTTTTATAGTGTTATAGTGTTCTATAGTGTTACAGTGTTCGATAGTGTTCTATAGTGGTAAAGTGTTCTATAGTGTTATAGTGTTCTATAGTGTTATAGTGTTATAGTGTTCTATAGTGTTATAGTGTTCTATAGTGTTATAGTGTTCTATAGTGTTATAGTGTTCTATAGTGTTATAGTGTTCTATAGTGTTCTATAGTGTTATAGTGTTCTATAGTGTTATAGTGTTCTATAGTGTTATAGTGTTCTATAGTGTTATAGTGTTCTATAGTGTTCTATAGTGTTATAGTGTTCTATAGTGTCATAGTGTTCTATAGTGTTCTATAGTGTTATAGTGTTATAGTGTTCTATATTGTAATAGTGTTCAATAAAGTTATAGTGTTCTATAGTGTTATAGTGTTCTATAGTGTTATAGTGTTCTATAGTGTTATAGTGTTCTATAGTGTTATAGTGTTCTATAGTGTTATAGTGTTATAGTGTTCTATAGTGTTATAGTGTTCTATAGTGTTATAGTGTTATAGTGTTCTATATTGTAATAGTGTTCAATAAAGTTATAGTGGTCTATAGTGTTATAGTGTTCTATAGTGTTATAGTGTTCTATAGTGTTAGTGTTATAGTGTTCTAGGCCGTCATTGAAAATAAGAATTTGTTCTTAACTGACTTGCCTAGTTAAATAAAGGTAAAATAAATAAATAAATAGTGTTCTATATAGTGTTATAGTTTTCTATAGTGTTCTATATTGTGTTCTATATTGTTATAGTGTTATAGTGTTATGGTGTTCTATAATGTTATAGTGTTCTATAATGTTATAGTGTTCTATAATGTTATAGTGTTCTATAGTGTTATAGTGTTATAGTGTTCTATATTGTTATAGTGTTCTATTATAGTGTTCTATGATGTTACAGTGTTATAGTGTTATAGTGATATAGTGCTATAGTGTTATTGTGTTCTATAGTGTTCTATAGTGTTCTATAGTGTTCTATAGTGTTATAGTGTTATAGTGTTCTATAATGTTAGTGTTATATTGTTAGTGTTCTATATTGTTATCGTGTTCTATAATGTTATTGTGTTCTATAGTGTTAGTGTTATTGTGTTATATAATGTTATAGTGTTCTATAGTGTTATAGTGTTAGTGTTCTATATTGTTATAGTGTTCAATAAAGTTATAGTGTTCTATAGTGTTATAGTGTTAGTGTTATTGTGTTATAAATTGTTATACTGTTCTATAATGTTATACTGTTCTATAATGTTATAGTGTTCTATAGTGTTCTATATTGTTAGATTGTTCTATATTGTTATAGTGTTCTATAGTGTTATAGTGTTATGGTGTTCTATAATGTTATAGTGTTCTATAATGTTATAGTGTTCTATAGTGTTCTATATTGTTAGATTGTTCTATATTGTTATAGTGTTCTATAGTGTTATAGTGTTATTGTGTTCTATATATTGTTATATTGTAATAGTGTTCTATAGTGTTATAGTCTTCTATATTGTTAGTGTTCTATAGTGTTATAGTGTTCTATAGTGTTATAGTGTTCTATAGTGTTATAGTGTTATAGTGTTCTATATTGTTATAGTGTTATAGTGCTCTATATTGTTGTAGTGTTATAGTGTTCTATATTGTTATAGTGTTCTATATATTGTTATAGTGTTCTATATTGTTATAGTGTTCTATTTATTGTTATAGTGTTCTATATTTTGTTATAGTGTTCTATATTGTTATAGTGTTCTATAGTGTTATATTGTTATAGTGTTCTATAATGTTCTATAGTGTTATAGTGTTATAGTGTTCTATAGTGTTATCGTGTTATAGTTTTCTATAGTGTTCTATAGTGTTATAGTGTTCTATAGTGTTATAGTGTTAAAGTGTTCTATAGTGTTCTATAGTGTTACAGTGTTCGATAGTGTTCTATAGTGTTATAGTGTTCTATAGTGTTATAGTGTTCTATAATGTTATAGTGTTCTATAGTGTTATAGGGTTCTATAGTGTTATAGTGTTCTATGTTATAGTGTTCTATAATGTTATAGTGTGATAGTGGTTTGGGGCGGCAGTGTAGCCTAGTGGTTAGAGAGTTGGACTAGTAACCATAAGATTGCAAGTTCAAACCCCCAAGCTGACAAGGTACAAATCTGTCGTTCTGCCCCTGAACAGAACTGTTCCTAGGCCGTCATTGAAAATAAGAATTTGTTCTTAACTGACTTGCCTAGTTAAATAAAGGTAAAATAAATAAATAAATAGTGTTCTATATAGTGTTATAGTTTTCTATAGTGTTCTATATTGTTATAGTGTTATGGTGTTCTATAATGTTATAGTGTTCTATAATGTTATAGTGTTCTATAGTGTTATAGTGTTATAGTGTTCTATATTGTTATAGTGTTCTATGATGTTACAGTGTTATAGTGCTATAGTGTTATTGTGTTCTATAGTGTTCTATAGTGTTCTATAGTGTTATAGTGTTATAGTGTTATAGTGTTCTATAATGTTAGTGTTATATTGTTAGTGTTCTATATTGTTATCGTGTTCTATAATGTTATTGTGTTCTATAGTGTTAGTGTTATTGTGTTATATAATGTTATAGTGTTCTATAGTGTTATAGTGTTAGTGTTCTATATTGTTATAGTGTTCAATAAAGTTATAGTGTTCTATAGTGTTATAGTGTTAGTGTTATTGTGTTATATATTGTTATACTGTTCTATAATGTTATACTGTTCTATAATGTTATAGTGTTCTATAGTGTTCTATATTGTTAGATTGTTCTATATTGTTATAGTGTTCTATAGTGTTATAGTGTTATGGTGTTCTATAATGTTATAGTGTTCTATAATGTTATAGTGTTCTATAGTGTTCTATATTGTTAGATTGTTCTATATTGTTATAGTGTTCTATAGTGTTATAGTGTTATTGTGTTCTATATATTGTTATATTGTAATAGTGTTCTATAGTGTTATAGTCTTCTATATTGTTAGTGTTCTATAGTGTTATAGTGTTCTATAGTGTTATAGTGTTCTATAGTGTTATAGTGTTATAGTGTTCTATATTGTTATAGTGTTATAGTGCTCTATATTGTTGTAGTGTTATAGTGTTCTATATTGTTATAGTGTTCTATATATTGTTATAGTGTTCTATATTGTTATAGTGTTCTATATATTGTTATAGTGTTCTATATTTTGTTATAGTGTTCTATATTGTTATAGTGTTCTATAGTGTTATATTGTTATAGTGTTCTATAATGTTCTATAGTGTTATAGTGTTATAGTGTTCTATAGTGTTATCGTGTTATAGTTTTCTATAGTGTTCTATAGTGTTATAGTGTTCTATAGTGTTCTATAGTGTTACAGTGTTCAATAGTGTTCTATAGTGTTATAGTGTTCTATAGTGTTATAGTGTTCTATAATGTTCTATAGTGTTATAGTGTTATAGTGTTCTATAGTGTTATCGTGTTATAGTTTTCTATAGTGTTCTATAGTGTTAAAGTGTTCTATAGTGTTCTATAGTGTTACAGTGTTCAATAGTGTTCTATAGTGTTATAGTGTTCTATAGTGTTATAGTGTTCTATAATCTTATATTGTTATAGTGTTCAATATATTGTTATATTGTTATAGTGTTCTATATATTGTTATATTGTTATAGTGTTCTATATATTGTTATATTGTTATAGTGTTCTATATTGTTATAGTGTTATAGTGTTCTATATTGTTATAGTGTTATATATTGTTATAGTGTTATAGTGTTCTATATTGTTATAGTGTTATAGTGTTCTATAGTGTTATAGTGTCTCCTGACCCCTCCTGTCTCAGCCTCCAGTATTTATGCTGCAGTAGTTTATGTGTCGGGGGGCTAGGGTCAGTTTGTTATATCTGGAGTACTTCTCCTGTCCTATTCGGTGTCCTGTGTGAATCTAAGTGTGCGTTCTCTAATTCTCTCCTCTCTTTCTCTCTCTCGGAGGACCTGAGCCCTAGGACCATGCCCCAGGAATACCTGACATGATGACTCCTTGCTGTCCCCAGTCCACCTGGCTGTGCTGCTGCTCCAGTTTCAACTGTTCTGCCTTATTATTATTCGACCATGCTGATCATTTATGAACATTTGAACATCTTGGCCATGTTCTGTTATAATCTCCACCCGGCACAGCCAGAAGAGGACTGGCCATCCCACATATGCTCTCTCTAATTCTCTCTTTCTTTCTCTCTCTCGGAGGACCTGAGCCCTAGGACCATGCCCCAGGAATACCTGACATGATGACTCCTTGCTGTCCCCAGTCCACCTGACTGTGCTGCTGCTCCAGTTTCAACTGTTCTGCCTTATTATTATTCGACCATGCTGGTCATTTATGAACATTTGAACATCTTGGCCATGTTCTGTTATAATCTCCACCCGGCACAGCCAGAAGAGGACTGGCCATCCCACATATGCTCTCTCTAATTCTCTCTTTCTTTCTCTCTCTCGGAGGACCTGAGCCCTAGGACCATGCCCCAGGAATACCTGACATGATGACTCCTTGCTGTCCCCAGTCCACCTGACTGTGCTGCTGCTCCAGTTTCAACTATTCTGCCTTATTATTATTCGACCATGCTGGTCATTTATGAACATTTGAACATCTTGACCATGTTTTGTTATAATCTCCACCCGGCACAGCCAGAAGAGGACTGGCCACCCCACATAGCCTGGTTCCTCTCTAGGTTTCTTCCTAGGTTTTGGCCTTTCTAGGGAGTTTTTCCTAGCCACCGTGCTTCTTCACCTGCATTGCTTGCTGTTTGGGGTTTTAGGCTGGGTTTCTGTACAGCACTTTGAGATATCAGCTGATGTACGAAGGGCTATATAAAATAAATTTGATTGATTGATTGATTGATAGTGTTCTATAGTGTTATAGTGTTCTATATATTGTTATATTGTTATAGTATTCTATATTGTTATAGTGTTCTATAGTGTTATAGTGTTCTATGGTGTTATAGTGTTCTATAGTGTTATAGTGTTCTATATTGTTATATTGTTATAGTGTTCTATATTGTTATAGTGTTATAGTGTTCTATAGTGTTCTATAGTGTTATAGTGTTCTATAGTGTTATAGTGTTCTGTAGTGTTATAGTGTTCTATATTGTTATAGTGTTATAGTGTTCTATAGTGTTATAGTGTTATAGTGTTCTATAGTGTTATAGTGTTCTATATATTGTTATATTGTTATAGTGTTCTATAGTGTTATAGTGTTCTATATTATTATAGTGTTCTATATTGTTATAGTGTTCTATAGTGTTATAGTATTCTATAGTGTTATAGTGTTATAGTGTTCTATATTGTTATAGTATTATAGTGTTCTATATTGTTATAGTGTTATAGTGTTCTATATTGTTATAGTGTTCTATATATTGTTATAGTGTTCTATATTGTTATAGTGTTCTATATATTGTTAAAGTGTTCTATATTTTGTTATAGTGTTCTATATTGTTATAGTGTTCTATAGTGTTATAGTGTTATAGTGTTCTATTGTGTTATAGTGTTCTATAGTATTATAGTGTTATAGTGTTCTATAGTGTTCTATAGTGTTATAGTGTTCTATAGTGTTATAGTGTTCTATAGTTTTATAGTGTTATAGTGTTCTATAGTGTTACAGTGTTCGATAGTGTTCTATAGTGGTAAAGTGTTCTATAGTGTTATAGTGTTCTATAGTGTTATAGTGTTCAATAGTGTTCTATATTGTTATAGTGTTATAGTGTTCTATAGTGTTATAGTGTTCTATAGTGTTATAGTGTTCTATAATGCTATAGTGTCATACTGTTCAATATATTGTTATAGTGTTATAGTGTTCTATATTGTTATATTGTTATAGTGTTCTATATTGTTATATTGTTATAGTGTTCTATAGTGTTATATTGTTATAGTGTTCTATATTGTTATATTGTTATAGTGTTTTATAGTGTTACATTGTTATAGTGTTCTATATATTGTTATATTGTTATAGTGTTCTATATATTGTTATAGTGTTCTATAGTGTTATAGTGTTCAATAGTGTTCTATAGTTTTATAGTGTTATAGTGTTCTATAGTGTTACAGTGTTCGATAGTGTTCTATAGTGGTAAAGTGTTCTATAGTGTTCTATAGTGTTATAGTGTTCAATAGTGTTCTATATTGTTATATTGTTATAGTGTTATATTGTTATAGTGTTCTATAGTGTTATAGTGTTCTATAGTGTTCTATATATTGTTATATTGTTATAGTGTTCTATATTGTTATAGTGTTCTATAGTGTTATAGTGTTCTATAGTGTTATAGTGTTCTATAGTGTTATAGTGTTCTATATTGTTATATTGTTATAGTATTCTATATTGTTATAGTGTTCTATATTGTTGTAGTGTTATAGTATACTATATATTGTTATATTGTTATATTGTTCTATATATTGTTATATTGTTATAGTGTTCTATATTGTTATAGTGTTAGTGTTCTATAGCGTTATAGTGTTCTATAGTGTTATAGTGTTCAATAGTGTTATAGTGTTATAGTGTTCTATATTGTTATAGTGTTATAGTGTTCTATAGTGTTATAGTGTTATAGTGTTCTATATATTGTTATATTGTTATAGTGTTCTATATAATGTTATATTGTTATAGTGTTCTATATAGTGTTATATTGTTATAGTGTTCTATATATTGTTATATTGTTATAGTGTTCTATATATTGTTATATTGTTATAGTGTTCTATAGTGTTATAGTGTTCTATAATGTTATAGTGTTCTATAGTGTTATAGTGTTATAGTGTTCTATAGTGTTATAGTGTTATAGTGTTCTGTATATTGTTATATTGTTATAGTGTTCTATATATTGTTATATTGTTATAGTGTTCTATATTGTTATATTGTTATAGTGTTCTATATATTGTTATATTGTTATAGTGTTAGTGTTCTATGTTATAGTGTTCTATATATTGTTATATTGTTATAGTGTTCTATATATTGTTATATTGTTATAGTGTTCTATATATTGTTATATTGTTATAGTGTTCTATATATTGTTATATTGTTATAGTGTTAGTGTTCTATGTTATAGTGTTCTATATATTGTTATATTGTTATAGTGTTCTATATATTGTTATATTGTTATAGTGTTATATAGTGTTATAGTGTTAGAGTGTTCTATGTTATAGTGTTCTATATATTGTTATATTGTTATAGTGTTCTATAATGTTATAGTGTTCTATAGTGTTATAGTGTTATAGTGTTCTATTGTGTTATAGTGTTATAGTGTTCTATATATTGTTATATTGTTCTATAGTGTTATAGAGTTCTATAGTGTTATATTGTTATAGTGTTCCATATATTGTTATATTGTTATAGTGTTCTATATATTGTTATATTGTTATAGTGTTAGTGTTCTATGTTATAGTGTTCTATATATTGTTATATTGTTATAGTGTTCTATACATTGTTATATTGTTATAGTGTTCTATATATTGTTACATTGTTATAGTGTTCTATATATTGTTATATTGTTATAGTGTTCTATATATTGTTATATTGTTATAGTGTTATAGTGTTCTATGTTATAGTGTTCTATAATGTTATAGTGTTCTATATATTGTTATATTGTTATAGTGTTCTATATATTGTTATATTGTTATAGTGTTCTATATATTGTTATATTGTTATAGTGTTCTATAGTGTTATAGTGTTCTATATATTGTTATATTGTTATAGTGTTCTATGTTATTGTGTTCTATAGTGTTATATTGTTATAGTTTTCTATAGTGTTATAGTGTTATTGTGTTCTATAGTGTTATAGTGTTATAGTTTTCTATAGTGTTATAGTGTTATATTGTTCTATATATTTTTATATTGTTATAGTGTTCTATAATGTTATAGTGTTCTATATTGTTATAGTGTTCTATAGTGTTCTATAGTGTTATAGTGTTCTATAATGTAATAGTGTTCTATATTGTTATAGTGTTCTATAGTGTTCTATAGTGTTATAGTGTTCTATAATGTTATAGTGTTCTATATTGTTATAGTGTTCTATAGTGTTATAGTGTTCTATATTGTTATAGTTATAGTTTTCTATAGTGTTATAGTGTTATAGTGTTCTATATATTTTTATATTGTTATAGTGTTCTATAATGTTATAGTGTTCTATATTGTTATAGTGTTCTATAGTGTTCTATAATGTTATAGTGTTCTATATTGTTATAGTGTTCTTTATTGTTATAGTGTCCTATACTGTTCTATAGTGTTATAGTGTTCTATAGTGTTATAGTGTTCTATAATGTTAGTGTTATTATGTTCTGTAGCGTTAGTGTTATTGTTATAGTGTTAAATATTGTTACAGTGTTCTATATTGTTACAGTGTTATATATTGTTACAGTGTTATATATTGTTACAGTTTTATATATTGTTACAGTGTTCTATAATGTTAGTGCTATTGTGTTCTGTAGCGTTAGTGTTAATGTTATAGTTTTCTATATTGTTATAGTGTTCTATATTGTTAGTGTTCTATAGTGTTATAATTTTATAGTGTTATAATGTTATAGTGTTCTATAGTGTTATAATGTTATAGTGTTCTATATTGTTAGAGTTCTATATTGATATAGTGTTCTATATTGTTATAGGGTTATAGTGTTCTATAGTGTTATAGTGTTCACTATTGTTAGAGTGTTCACTAGTGTTAGAGTTATTGTGTTCTGTAGCGTTAGTCTTATTGTTATAGTGTTCTATATTGTTATAGTGTTCTATAGTGTTCTGTAGTGTTATAGTGTTATATTGTTATATTGTTATAGTGTTCTATATATTGTTATATTGTTGTAGTGTTAGTGTTCTATGTTATAGTGTTCTATATATTGTTATATTGTTACAGTGTTCTATATATTGTTATATTGTTATAGTGTTCTATATATTGTTATATTGTTATAGTGTTCTATATATTGTTATATTGTTATAGTGTTAGTGTTCTATGTTATAGTGTTCTATATATTGTTATATTGTTATAGTCTTCTATATATTGTTATATTGTTATAGTGTTCTATATATTGTTATATTGTTATAGTGTTCTATATATTGTTATATTGTTATAGTGTTCTATATATTGTTATATTGTTATAGTGTTATAGTGTTCTATGTTATAGTGTTCTATAATGTTAGTGTTATAGTGTTCTATATATTGTTATATTGTTATAGTGTTCTATATATTGTTATATTGTTATAGTGTTCTATATATTGTTATATTGTTATAGTGTTCTATAGTGTTATAGTGTTCTATATATTGTTATATTGTTATAGTGTTCTATAATGTTATAGTGTTCTATATATTGTTATATTGTTATAGTGTTCTATATATTGTTATATTGTTATAGTGTTAGTGTTCTATGTTATAGTGTTCTATATATTGTTATATTGTTATAGTGTTCTATACATTGTTATATTGTTATAGTGTTCTATATATTGTTACATTGTTATAGTGTTCTATATATTGTTATATTGTTATAGTGTTCTATATATTGTTATATTGTTATAGTGTTATAGTGTTCTATGTTATAGTGTTCTATAATGTTATAGTGTTCTATATATTGTTATATTGTTATAGTGTTCTATATATTGTTATATTGTTATAGTGTTCTATATATTGTTATATTGTTATAGTGTTATAGTGTTCTATATATTGTTATATTGTTATAGTGTTCTATGTTATAGTGTTCTATAGTGTTATATTGTTATAGTTTTCTATAGTGTTATAGTGTTATTGTGTTCTATAGTGTTATAGTGTTATAGTTTTCTATAGTGTTATAGTGTTATATTGTTCTATATATTTTTATATTGTTATAGTGTTCTATAATGTTATAGTGTTCTATATTGTTATAGTGTTCTATAGTGTTCTATAGTGTTATAGTGTTCTATAATGTTATAGTGTTCTATATTGTTATAGTGTTCTATAGTGTTCTATAGTGTTATAGTGTTCTATAATGTTATAGTGTTCTATATTGTTATAGTGTTCTATAGTGTTATAGTGTTCTATATTGTTATAGTTATAGTTTTCTATAGTGTTATAGTGTTATAGTGTTCTATATATTTTTATATTGTTATAGTGTTCTATAATGTTATAGTGTTCTATATTGTTATAGTGTTCTATAGTGTTCTATAATGTTATAGTGTTCTATATTGTTATAGTGTTCTTTATTGTTATAGTGTCCTATACTGTTCTATAGTGTTATAGTGTTCTATAGTGTTATAGTGTTCTATAATGTTAGTGTTATTATGTTCTGTAGCGTTAGTGTTATTGTTATAGTGTTAAATATTGTTACAGTGTTCTATATTGTTACAGTGTTATATATTGTTACAGTGTTATATATTGTTACAGTTTTATATATTGTTACAGTGTTCTATAATGTTAGTGCTATTGTGTTCTGTAGCGTTAGTGTTAATGTTATAGTTTTCTATATTGTTATAGTGTTCTATATTGTTAGTGTTCTATAGTGTTATAATTTTATAGTGTTATAATGTTATAGTGTTCTATAGTGTTATAATGTTATAGTGTTCTATATTGTTAGAGTTCTATATTGATATAGTGTTCTATATTGTTATAGGTTTATAGTGTTCTATAGTGTTATAGTGTTCACTATTGTTAGAGTGTTCACTAGTGTTAGAGTTATTGTGTTCTGTAGCGTTAGTCTTATTGTTATAGTGTTCTATATTGTTATAGTGTTCTATAGTGTTCTGTAGTGTTATAGTGTTATATTGTTATATTGTTATAGTGTTCTATATATTGTTATATTGTTGTAGTGTTAGTGTTCTATGTTATAGTGTTCTATATATTGTTATATTGTTATAGTGTTCTATATATTGTTATATTGTTATAGTGTTCTATATATTGTTATATTGTTATAGTGTTCTATATATTGTTATATTGTTATAGTGTTAGTGTTCTATGTTATAGTGTTCTATATATTGTTATATTGTTATAGTCTTCTATATATTGTTATATTGTTATAGTGTTCTATATATTGTTATATTGTTATATTGTTCTATATATTGTTATATTGTTATAGTTTTCTATATATTGTTATATTGTTATAGTGTTATAGTGTTCTATGTGATAGTGTTCTATAATGTTAGTGTTATAGTGTTCTATATATTGTTATATTGTTATAGTGTTCTATAGTGTTATAGTGTTCTATATATTGTTATATTGTTATAGTGTTCTATAATGTTATAGTGTTCTATATTGTTATAGTGTTCTATAGTGTTCTATAGTGTTATAGTGTTATATATTGTTATATTTATAGTGTTCTATAATGTTATAGTGTTATAGTGTTATTGTGTTCTATATTGTTATAGTGTTCTATAATGTTATAGTGCTCTATATTGTTATAGTGTTCTATATAGTGTTCTATAGTGTTATAGTGTTCTATAGTGTTATAGTGTTCTATAATGTTAGTGTTATTATGTTCTGTAGCGTTAGTGTTATTGTTATAGTGTTAAATATTGTTACAGTGTTCTATATTGTTACAGTGTTATATATTGTTACAGTGTTATATATTATTATAGTGTTCTATCTTGTTATAGTGTTCTATAATGTTAGTGCTATTGTGTTCTGTAGCGTTAGTGTTAATGTTATAGTGTTCTATATTGTTATAGTGTTCTATATTGTTACAGTGTTCTATAGTGTTATAGTGTTCTATAATGTTATAGTGTTCTATAGTGTTATAATGTTATAGTGTTCTATAGTGTTATAATGTTATAGTGTTCTATATTGTTAGAGTTCTATATTGATATAGTGTTCTATATTGTTATAGGGTTATATTGTTCTATAGTGTTATAGTGTTATAGTGTTACACTATTGTTAGAGTGTTCACTACTGTTAGAGTTATTGTGTTCTGTAGCGTTAGTCTCATTGTTATAGTGTTCTATATTGTTATAGTGTTCTATAGTGTTATAGTGTTATAGTGTTCTATAGTGTTATAGTGTTCTATAGTGTTGTAGTGTTATTTTTACTGTTATATATTGTTAAAATATTATATAGTGTTATAGTGTTCTAGTGTTCTATTGTTCTATAGTGTTCTAGTGTTATTTATATATTGTCCTATATTGTTATATTGTTCTATAGTGATTTAGTCTTCTAGTGTTCTCTAGTGTCATAGTGTTCTATAGTGTTATTGTGTTCTATAGTGTTCTTTATTGTTATAGTATTATAATGGTATAGTGTTGCATGGCATATATTGTTATAGTGCTATAATGTTGCAGTGTTGCATAGTGTTGCATAGTGTTATAAAGTTATAGTGTTCAATAGTGTTCTATAGTTTTCTAGTGTTAGTGTTCTATAGTGTTCCATAGTGTTCTAGTGTTATTTTTATAGTGTTCTATATTGTTATAGTGTTCTATATAGTGTTCTATATAGTGTTCTATATAGTGTTCTATAGTGTTATATGGTGTTATATGGTGTTATATAGTGGTATATAGTGTTATATAGTGTTATATATTGTTAGTGTGTTATAGTGTTCTATATTGTCATATTGTTATAGTGTTCTATATTGTCATATTGTTCTAGTGTTCTAGTGTTATAGTGTTATAGTGTTATAGTTTTCTATGATGTTATAATGTTAGTTTTCTATAGTGTTATAGTGTTATAGTGTTATAGTGTTCTATATTGTCATAGTGTTATAGTGTTCTATATTGTTAGTGTTATAGTGTTCTATAGTTATATAGTGTTCTATATTGTCATAGTGTTATAGTGTTATAGTGGTCTATATTGTCATAGTGTTAGTTTTCTATAATGTTATAATGTTAGTTTTCTATAGTGTTATAGTGTTATAGTGTTATAATGTTATAGTGTTCTAGTGTTCTAGTGTTAAAATGTTCAAGTGTTGCAGTGTTGTAATGTTATATTGTTCGACAGTGTTCTGTAGTGTTATAGATTGTTATAGTGTTCTATATTGTTATAGTGTTCTATAGTGTTATAGTGTTCTATAGTGTTATAGTGTTCTATATTGTTATAGTTTTTCTATATTGTTATCGTGTATTAGTGTTCTATAATGTTATAGTGTTCTATAACGTTATAGTGTTCTATATTGTTATAGTGTTCTATATTGTTATAGTGTTCTATGGTGTTCTATAATGTTATAGTGTTCTATATTGTTATAGTGTTCTATAGTGTTCTATATTGTTATAGTGTTCTATATTGTTATTGTGTTAGTGTTCTACAGTGTTCTATAGTGTTCTATAGTGTTATAGTGTTATAAAGTTATAGTGTTCTATAGTGTTCTATAGGGTTCTATAGGGTTCTATAGTGTTCTATAGTGTTCTATTGTTAAAATGGTTGTTCTATAGTGTTATAGTGTTCTATAGTGTTATAGTGTTCTGTAGTGTTATAGTATTATAGTGGTATAGTCTTCTATATTGTTATGGTGTTCTATATTGTTATGGTGTTATAGTGTTCTATGTTCTTATGGCGTTAGTGTTTTCTTTGTTATGGTGTTCTATAGTGTTCTATAGTGTGTTATAGTGTTCTATAGTGTTATAGTGTTCTATAGTGTTATAGTGTTCTATATTGTTATCGTGTATTAGTGTTCTATAATGTTATAGTGTTATAGTGTTCTATAATGTTATATTGTTATAGTGTTCTATATTGTTATAGTGTTCTATATTGTTACAGTGTTCTGTATTGTTACAGTGTTATATATTGTTACAGTGTTATATTGTTATAGTGTTATAGTGTTCTTTGACATTATAGTGTTCTATAGTGTTATAGTGTTATAGTGTTATAGTGTTCTAGTGTTCTAGTGTTAAAATGTTCTAGTGTTGCAGTGTTGTAATGTTATATTGTTCGATAGTGTTCTGTAGTGTTATAGTGTTCTATAGTGTTATAGTGTTCTATAGTGTTTTAGTGTTCTATAATGTTATAGTTTTCAATAATGTTATAGTGTTATAGTGTTCTATAATGTTATAGTGTTATATTGTTCTATATTGTTATAGTGTTCTATATTGTTATGGTGTTAGTGTTGTTTTTGTAATGGTTTTCTATAGTGTTCTATAGTGTTGTAGTGTTCTATAGTGTTATAGTGTTCTATAGTGTTATAGTGTTCTATAGTGTTCTATAGTGTTCTGAAGTTAAAATGGTTAATAGTGTTATAATGTTCTATAGTGTTCTATAGTTTTCTAGTGTTATGGTTCCATAGTGTTCTAGTGTTCTAGTGTTATTTTTTAGAGTATTCTATATTGTTATAGTGTTCTATAGTGTTCTATAGTGTTCTAGTGTTCTATAGTGTTAGGGTTCTATAGTGTTCTAGTGTTCTATAGTGTTATAGTGTTCTATAGTGTTATAGTGTTCTGTAGTGTTATAGTGTTCTATAGTGTTATCGTGTTCTGTAGTGTTATAGTGTTATAGTGTTCTATGTTGTTATGGAGTTAGTGTTTGCTTTGTTATGGTGTTCCATAGTGTTCTATAGTGTGTTAAAGTGTTCTATAGTGTTATAGTGTTCGATAATGTTATACTGTTCTATAACGTTATAGTGTTCTATATTGTTATAGTTCTATATTGTTTTAGTGTTATCGTGTTGTATAGTGTTCTATAGTGTTATTGTTTTCTATATTGTTATATTGTTCTATAGTGATCTATAGTGTTATAGTGTTCTATAGTGTTATAGTGTTCTATAGTGTTATAGTGTTCTATAGTGTTATAGTGTTCAATAACATTATAGTGTTCTATTTTGTTATAGTGTTCTATAATGTTATAGTGTTATACAGTTATAGTGTTCTATAGTGTTCTATAGGGTTCTATAGTGTTCTATAGTGTTCTATTGTTAAAATGGTTAATAGTGTTATAATGTTCTATAGTGTTCCATAGTGTTCTAGTGTTCTAGTGTTATTTTTTATAGTATTTTATGTTGTTATAGTGTTCTATAGTGTTAGGGTTCTATAGTGTTCTAGTGTTCTATAGTGTTATACTGTTCTATAGTGTTATAGTGTTCTGTAGTGTTATAGTGTTCTATAGTGTTATCGTGTTCTGTATTGTTATAGTGTTCTATAGTGTTCTATAGTGTTCTAGTGTTCTATAGTGTTAGGGTTCTATAGTGTTCTAGTGTTCTATAGTGTTATAGTGTTCTGTAGTGTTATAGTGTTCTATAGTGTTATAGTGTTCTATAGTGTTAAAGTGTTCTATATTGTTATAGTGTTATATTGTTTTAGTGTTATCGTGTTCTATAGTGTTCTATAGTGTTATAGTGTTATATATTGTTATAGTGTTCTATAATGTTATAGTGTTCTATAGTGTTATAGTGTTCTATAATGTTATACTGTTCTATAACGTTATCGTGTTCTATATTGTTATAGTTCTATATTGTTTTAGTGTTATCGTGTTCTATAGTGTTCTATAGTGTTATAGTTTTCTATAGTGTTATAGCATTCTATATTGTTATAGTGTTATATTGTTCTATAGTGTTCTATAGCGTTATAGTGTTCTATAGTGTTATAGTGTTCTATAGTGTTAAAGTGTTATAGTGTTCTAGTGTTCTATAATGTTATATTGTTATTGTGTTATATATTGTTACAGTGTTCTATATTGTTATCGTGTTCTATAATGTTATTGTGTTCTATAGTGTTAGTGTTATTGTGTTCTATATTGTTATAGTGTTCGATATTGTTATAGTGTTCGATATTGTTATAGTGTTATATATTGTTATAGTGTTCTATAATGTTATAGTGTTCTATAGTGTTATAGTGTTCTATAATGTTAGTGTTATTATGTTCTGTAGTGTTAGTGTTATTGTTATAGTGTTCTATAATGTTACAGTGTTCTATAATGTTACAGTGTTCTATAGTGTTATAGTGTTCTATAATGTTATAGTGTTCTATAATGTTAGTGTTATATTGTTATAGTGTTCTATAATGTTATAGTGTTCTATAGTGTCAGTGTTCTATAATGTTATAGTGTTCTATAATGTTAGTGTTATATTGTTATAGTGTTCTATAATGTTATAGTGTTCTATAGTGTCAGTGTTATTGTGTTATATATTGTTATAGTGTTCTATAGTGTTATAGTGTTCTATAATGTTATAGTGTTCTATAGTGTTATAGTGTTCTATATTGTTATCGTGTATTAGTGTCCTATAATGTTATAGCGTTTTAAAGTTATAGTGTTAAAATGGTTAATAGTGTTCTATAGTGTTATAGTGTTCTATAGTGTTGTAGTGTTGTAGTGTTCTATAGTGTTGTAGTGTTCTATAGTGTTGTAGTGTTTTGTAGTGTTGTAGTGTTTTGTAGTGTTGTAGTGTTTTGTAGTGTTGTAGTGTTTTGTAGTGTTGTAGTGTTTTGTAGTGTTGTAGTGTTCTATAGTGTTGTAGTGTTCTAGTGTTTTGTAGTGTTCTATAGTGTTGTAGTGTTTTGTAGTGTTGTAGTGTTTTGTAGTGTTGTAGTGTTCTATAGTGTTGTAGTGTTTTGTAGTGTTGTAGTGTTGTAGTGTTCTATGGTGTTCTAATGCTATAGTATTGTAATGTTATAGTGTTAGTGTTATAGTGTTATAGTGTTGCATAGTGTTATAATGTTCTGTAGTGTTATAATGTTCTATAGTGTTATAATGTTCTATAGTGTTCTATAGTGTTCTATAGTGTTATAGTGTTCAATAGTGTTACAGTGTTCTATAGTGTTATAATGTTCTATAGTGGTATAATGTTCTATACTGTTCTATCATGTTCTATAGTGTTCTGTAGTGTTGTAATGTTCTAGTGTTCTAGTGTTCTGTAGTGTTCTACAGTGTTGTAATGTTCTAGTGTTGTAATGTTCTAGTGTTGTAATGTTCTAGTGTTCTGTAGTGTTGTATATTGTTCTAGTGTGGTCTAGTGTTCTAGTGTGGTCTAGTGTTATAGTGGTCTAGTGTTATAGTGGTGTAGTGTTCTATAGTGGTCTAGTGTTCTATAGTGGTCTAGTGTTATGTTGTTGTAGTGTTTTGTAGTGTTGTAGTGTTTTGTAGTGTTGTAGTGTTTTGTAGTGTTGTAGTGTTGTAGTGTTGTAGTGTTTTATATGTTTATTATGGTCAATAGTGTTCTATAGTTTTCTAGAGTTATAGTGTCCTATAATGTTATAGTGTTGTATCGTTATAATGGTCAATAGTGTTCTATAGTTTTCTAGTGTTATAGTGTTCTATAATGTTATAATGTTCTATAGTGTTCTATAATGTTATAGTGTTCTATAATGTTATAGTGTTCTATAGTGTTCTATAATGTTATAGTGTTCTATAATGTTATAGTGTTCTATAGTGTTCTATAATGTTATAGTGTTATAGTGTTATATTGTTAGTGTTCTATATTGTTATAGTGTTCTATAATGTTCTCTAGTGTTCTGTAGTGTTCTATATTGTTCTATAGTGTTCTATAGTGTTCAGTAGTGTTTTGTAGTGTTGTAGTGTTTTGTAGTGTTGTAGTGTTCTATAGTGTTGTAGTGTTTTGTAGTGTTGTAGTGTTTTATATTGTTGTAGTGTTTTATATTGTTGTAGTGTTCTATAGTGTTGTAGTGTTCTATAGTGTTGTAGTGTTTTATAGTGTTGTAGTGTTCTATAGTGTTGTAGTGTTCTATAGTGTTGTAGTGTTCTATAGTGTTGTAGTGTTCTATAGTGTTGTAGTGTTCTATAGTGTTGTAGTGTTTTGTAGTGTTTTATAGTGTTGTAGTGTTATAATGTTCAATAGTGTTCTATAGTTCTGTAGTGTTCTATAGTGTTCTGGAGTGTTATAGTGTTCTGTAGTGTTATACTGTTATAGTGTTCTGTAGTGTTATAGTGTTCTATAGTGTTATAGTGTTCTGTAGTGTTCTGAGGTGTTCTATATTGTTCTGTAGTGTTATAGTGTTATAGTGTTCTGTAGTGTTCTATATTGTTCTGTAGTGTTATAGTGTTCTATAGTGTTATATTGTTATAGTTTTCTATAGTTCTATAGTGTTATAGTTTTCTATAGTGTTATAGTGTTGTAGTGTTCTATAGTGTTGTAGTGTTCTATAGTGTTGTAGTGTTTTATAGTGTTGTAGTGTTTTATAGTGTTGTAGTGTTCTATAGTGTTGTAGTGTTTTATAGTGTTGTAGTGTTTTATAGTGTTGTAGTGTTTTATAGTGTTGTAGTGTTTTATAGTGTTGTAGTGTTTTATAGTGTTGTAGTGTTTTATAGTGTTGTAGTGTTTTATAGTGTTGTAGTGTTGTAGTGTTTTATAGTGTTGTAGTGTTTTATAGTGTTATAGTGTTGTAGTGTTTTATAGTGTTATAGTGTTGTAGTGTTTTATAGTGTTGTAGTGTTTTATAGTGTTGTAGTGTTTTATAGTGTTGTAGTGTTTTATAGTGTTGTAGTGTTTTATAGTGTTGTAATGTTCTATAGTATTGTAGTGTTTTATAGTGTTCTATAGTATTGTAGTGTTTTATAGTGTTCTATAGTGTTTTGTAGTGTTATATATTATTGTAGTGTTTTATAGTGTTCTATAGTATTGTAGTGTTTTATAGTGTTCTATAGTATTGTAGTGTTTTATAGTGTTCTATAGTGTTGTAGTGTTCTATAGTGTTTTGTAGTGTTTTATAGTGTTCTATAGTGTTGTAGTGTTCTATAGTATTGTAGTGTTTTATAGTGTTCTATAGTATTGTAGTGTTTTATAGTATTGTAGTGTTTTATAGTGTTGTAGTGTTCTATAGTGTTGTAGTGTTTTATAGTGTTGTAGTGTTTTATAGTGTTGTAGTATTCTACACATTTCCGGCGCCGACAGAGATGGCCGCCTCACTTCGCGTTCCTAGGAAACGTGTTTTACGTGTTATTTCTTACATTGGTACCCCAGGTCATCTTAGGTTTCATTACATACAGTCGAGAAGAACTACTGAATATAAGAGCACTGTCAGTACGACCAAGCGGACCCTGTGTTCTGCCTTTCACCCAGGACAACGGAATGGATCCCAGCCGGCGACCCAAAAAAACGACTTTGTAAAAGAGGGAAACGAAGCGTTCTTCTGGTCAGACTCCGGAGACGGGCACATCGTGCACCACTCCCTAGTATACTTCTCGCCAATGTCCAGTCTCTTGACAACAAGGTTGATGAAATCCGAGCAAGGGTAGCATTCCAGAGGGACATCAGACACTGTAATGTTCTTTGATTCACGGAAACATGGCTCACTGGAGAGACGCTATCGGAGTCGGTGCAGCCAGCTGGTTTCTCCACGCATCGCACGCGCTCCAGCAGGTGTATCTCACTGATCATCCCTAAAGCCAACACCTCATTTGGCCGCCTTTCGTTCCAGTTCTCTGCTGCCTGTGACTGGAACGAATTGCAAAAATCGCTGAAGTTGGAGACTTTTATCTCCCTCACCAACTTCAAACATCTGCTATCTGAGCAGCAAACCGATCGCTGCAGCTGTACATAGTCTATTGGTAAATAGCCCACCCATTTTCACCTACCTCATCCCCATACTGTTTTTATTTATTTATTTTTCTGCTCTTTTGCACACCAATATCTCTACCTGTACATAACCATCTGATCATTTATCACTCCAGTGTTAATCTGCATAATTGTAATTATTTGCCTACCTTCTCATGCCTTTTGCACACAATGTATATATAGACTCCCCTTTTTTCTACTGTGTTATTGACTTGTTAATTGTTTACTCCATGTGTAACTCTGTGTTGTCTGTTCACACTGCTATGCCTTATCTTGGCCAGGTCGCAGTTGCAAATGAGAACTTGTTCTCAACTAGCCTACCTGGTTAAATAAAGGTGAAATAAAAAATCGCGCCGACAGAAATAAACATCTTTCTGGTAAGAAGAGGGGCGGGGGCGTATGCTTCATGGTTAACGAGACGTGGTGTGGTCACAACAACATACAGGAACTCAAGTACTTCTGTTCACCTGATTTAGAATTCCTCACAATCAAATGTCGACCGCATTATCTACCAAGGGAATTCTCTTCGATTATAATCACAGCCGTATATATTCCCCCCCACGCAGACACATCGATGGCTCTGAACGAACTTTATTTGACTCTTTGCAAACTGGAATCCATATATCCTGAGGCTGCATTCATTGTAGCTGGGGATGTTAACAAGGCTAATCTGAAAACAAGACTCCCTAAATTGTATCAGCATATCGATTGCGCAACCAGGCCTGGCAAAACCTTGGATCACTGCTATTCTAACTTCCACGACGCATATAAGGCCCTCCCCCGCTCTCCTTTCGGAAAAGCTGACCACGACTCCATTTTGTTGCTCCCTGCGTACAAACAGAAACTAAAACAAGATGCTCCCGCGCTGAGGTCTGTTCAACGCTGGTCCGACCAATTTGATTCCACACTCCAAGACTGCTTCCATCACGTGGACTGGGACATGTTTCGTATTGCGTCAGACAACAACATTGATGAATACGCTGATTCGGTGAGCGAGTTCATTAGAACGTGCGTTGAAGATGTCGTTCCCATAGCAACGATTAAAACATTCCCAAACCAGAAACCGTGGATTGATGGCAGCATTCGGGTGAAACTGAAAGCGCAAACCACTGCTTTTAATCAGGGCAAGGTGACCGGAAACATGACCGAATACAAACAGTGTAGCTATTTCCTCCGCAAGGCAATCAAACAAGCTAAGCGTCAGTATAGAGACAAAGTAGAATCTCAATTCAATGGCTCAGACACAAGAGGTATGTGGCAGGGTCTACAGTCAATCACGGATTACAAAAATAAAACCAGCCCCGTCACGGACCAGGATGTCTTGCTCCCAGGCAGACTAAATAACTTTATTGCCCGCTTTGAGGACAATACAGTGCCACTGACATGGCCCGCAACCAAAACATGCGGACTCTCCTTCACTGCAGTCGACGTGAGGAAAACATTTAAACGTGTTAACCCTCGCAAGGCTGCAGGCCCAGACGGTATCCCTCAGAGCATGCGCAGACCAGCTGGCTGGTGTGTTTACGGACATATTCAATCAATCCCTATCCCAGTCTGCTGTTCCCACATTCTTCAAGAGGGCCAACCATTGTTCCTGTTCCCAAGAAAGCTAAGGTAACAGAGCTAAACGACCACCACCTTCCGTCATCATGAAGTGCTTTGAGAGACTAGTCAAGGACCATATCACATCCACCCTACCTGACACCCTAGACCCACTCCAATTTGCTTACCGCCCAAATAGGTCCACAGACGATGCAATCTCAACCACACTGCACACTGCCCTAACCCATCTGGACAAGAGGAATAGCTATGTGAGAATGCTGTTCATCGACTACAGCTCGGCATTTAACACCATAGTACCCTCCAAGCTCGTCATCAAGCTCGAGACCCTGGGTCTCGACCCCGCCCTGTGCAACTGGGTACTGGACTTCCTGACGGGCCGCCCCCAGGTGGTGAGGGTAGGCAACAACATCTCCACCCCGCTGATCCTCAACACTGGGGCCCCACAAGGGTGCGTTCTGAGCCATCTCTCCTGTACTCCCTGTTCACCCACGACTGCGTGGCCACGCACGCCTCCAACTCAATCATCAAGTTTGCGGACGACACAACAGTGGTAGGCTTGATTACCAACAACGACGAGACGGCCTACAGGGAGGAAGGAGGTGAGGGCCCTCGGAGTGTGGTGTCAGGAAAATAACCTCACACTCAACGTCAACAAAACTAAGGAGATGATTGTGGACTTCAGGAAACAGCAGAGGGAACACCCCCCTATCCACATCGATGGAACAGTAGTGGAGAGGGTAGTAAGTTTTAAGTTCCTCGGCGTACACATCACAGACGAACTGAATTGGTCCACCCACACAGACAGCATCGTGAAGAAGGCGCAGCAGCGCCCTTTTCAACCTCAGGAGGCTGAAGAAATTCGGCTTGTCACCAAAAGCACTCACAAACTTCTACAGATGCACAATCGAGAGCATCCTGGCGGGCTGTATCACCGCCTGGTACGGCAACTGCTCCGCCCACAACCGTAAGGCTCTCCAGAGGGTAGTGAGGTCTGCACAACGCATCACCGGGGGCAAACTACCTGCCCTCCAGGACACCTACACCACCCGATGTCACAGGAAGGCCATAAAGATCATCAAGGACCACAACCACCTGAGCCACTGCCTGTTCACCCCGCTATCATCCAGAAGGCGAGGTCAGTACAGGTGCATCAAAGCTGGGACCGAGAGACTGAAAAACAGCTTCTATCTCAAGGCCATCAGACTGTTAAACAGCCACCACTAACATTGAGTGGCTGCTGCCAACACACTGACTCAACTCCAGCCACTTTAATAATGGGAATTGATGGGAAATTATGTAAAATATATCACTAGCCACTTTAAACAATGCTATCTAATGTAATGTTTACATACCCTACATTATTCATCTCATATGTATACTGTACTCTATATCATCTACTGCATCTTTATGTAATACATGTATCACTAGCCACTTTAAACTATGCCATTTTGTTTACATACTCATCTCATATGTATATACTGTACTCAATACCATCTAATGTATCTTGCCTATGCCGCTCTGTACCATCACTCATTCATATATCTTTATGTACATATTCTTTATCCCCTTACACTTGTGTCTATAAGGTAGTAGTTTGGAATTGTTAGCTAGATTACTTGTTGGTTATTACTGCATTGTCGGAACTAGAAGCACAAGCATTTCGCTACACTCGCATTAACATCTGCTAACCATGTGTATGTGACAAATAAAATTTGATTTGATTTGATAGTGTTAGAGTTATTGCGTTGTATTGTTATAATGGTCAATAGTGTTATAGTGTTCTATAGTGTTATAGTTTTCTATAGTGTTATAGTGTTATAGTGTTCTATAGTGTTATAGTGTTCTATAGTGTTATAGTTTTCTATAGTGTTATAGTTTTCTATAGTGTTATAGTGTTCTGTAGTGTTCTATAGTGTTATAGTGTTCTGTTTTGTAATGTAAGTGTTGTCATGTAATAGTGTTGTAATGTAAAAGTGTTGTAGTTTTATAGTGTTGTTGTTTTATAATGTTGTTGTTTTATAATGTTCTTTAGGGTAATAGTGTATTCTATTCTATTCTATTCTATTCTATTGTGTCGTGTCTTTGCTGGATTAATTGAAAAGACATGCTATTCTATAAAATAATTTCTCCTTAATTAATATTACCCGGTTGAGCTAATCATGTAAATTTAATTAACTAGAGAGAGTCGGGCACCACAAAATAATATTTATAGAGCTGTTATCTTCCGAATAAACTCTTAAAGACCTAGTAATATTTTACATCAATAGCAGTCAATATTAATCTTTATCTTACTTCAGTCTCATAATCTGAAAGTTGTAAATTCTTGATTGTCAGAACCCTGGCTTACAATTTGAATCAGCAATACAAAATTGGGTTTATTTATTTACTAAATACTTAACCAATCACACAGAACTACATATACAAAGAATGAATTATACCTGGATAATTCTTTACGTCATAAAGGAAAACGTCCCTAGTGGGCGGAACCGATATGACAGCTTGTTACACAAAGGAAAAGGGTCTGGGTTGAGTGAAAGAGCGGGAAGACTGAGGGACACAGGGAGAAGCTGTGCTATCGTAAATACAGTATCTTATGCATTCTAAATTACCGCCCATTTGGAACATGAAAATGCAATAAATATTTACTCTGAGCTGCGCTTCAGTAGGTTGGTGGTAGATGGAAGGCCGTGTTGCCAAACCGAGTCCTCTGTCCTTTGAAGAATGTCTCTGGTTGTCAATTGGATACGTTGTAGTAACGTCATTGTGTGGTAGCCTGGATACTCTGTCTGTTCCTTCCTAACCTGCGTTTGCAGCTGCGTTCGCTAACTCAACGGCTAGGAGGGATCACTTCTGTCGTGAATAAGAGTTCAAAGTTCATACCATTCGCAACCAAAGCTCATGCTGATGTTGGCTTCGTTCTGGAGTATTATCTGAACCATTCTGACATAGGATCGTCATCCTATATCCTTGGAACAGGAAGTTCTGTTTTCGTCAAGGCTTTATATAGGAAGGGAGAGGAGGGTGTGTTTGAAAAGTTTTGTAGCCCTTGTCCCTTCACAGAGGTGGGTCACTGAGTGGTATGAAAACCCACATCTCATATTTTAGAAGCTAAAATCACATTTCATCCCATCTTCAAACATTTAAATTGAACAACAATTCCATGTGAATCCGAGAACTCTGATGTGTAGACTTTCCACTGTAGAGTTTGTCATCTTATCATTGATGAGAATGTCTCAGATGACAACCGAACTGACATCATATTCATTAAGTACCACTGCATATTGTTCAATTGTTCGGATTACCAGAATATAGTTAATTTCTCCCCACCTTCTGATGTTCCCAGAATCTCTGTTAACCAAGTTTTTTATAAAAATGTAACCTCAGTAGGTTAAAGAAGTAAAACGGGGGGAAGAGGTATTTATTATTGTCATAAACCTATCCCCCAGGCCAACGTCATGACAATTGTTATAGTGTTCTGTCGTGTTCAATTGTGTTAGTGTTCTATAGTGTTAAAATGTTCTATAGTGTTATTGTTATTGTTATAGTTTTCTATTGTGTTCTATATTGTTATAGTTTTCTATTGTGTTCTATATTGTTCTAGTGTTCTATATTGTTATAATGTTCTATTGTGTTGTAATGTTTAAGTGTTCTATAGTGTTGTAATGTTTTAGTGTTCTATATTGTTATAATGTTCTATAGTGTTGTAATGTTTTAGTGTTCTATATTGTTATAATGTTCTATAGTGTTGTAATGTTTTAGTGTTCTATATTGTTATAATGTTCTATAGTGTTGTAATGTTTTAGTGTTCTATATTGTTATAATGTTCTATAGTGTTGTAATGTTTTAGTGTTCTATAGTGTTATATATTGTTATATTGTTCTATAGTGTGTCGTGGAAATTTCCTTAATTACCAAATGATGAGAGAGCAAATCACACACCAGTCAGAGTTATGTTTAATCTTCACCTTTAATAATAATTAAGCTTTTGCAATAGCATTTTGACTTTCAACAGTTCAGTATCTCTAATGAAAAGTTGAGAGTGCTCAACATAATGGCAAATGGGTTCCTTTATAGCAAAGATCCACCCCCTCCTAGACGACATGACAAAACACAGGTCTTAGGAACTTACACAAAGAAAGACTTTACTTCAGAGGAGTATCCCCAAAGAAGACAGAGTTGGCTATTAATTATCGTTCAGTTTGGTCTCCTATACAAAGCTCTTATCTCCTCGGTACAAAATGGTACCAAGACATTACCCCCACCCTATGATATATATCAAATTGTCATTTAGATAGAACCAATTCTAAATACAACCAATCCTGGACAAACTCATGGAGAGGAGAGTGGGGCTATACGTCAAGATAGGAACAACAAGAGAGGGAGCATAGAATAATTCCAGACACTGCCATCCTCCTCTCCCCGATGGGAAAAGTAGGGAGTGACTAGCACACAGACACAGTGGAGCAAAAGAGCAAAAGATATGTTTACACATGATGACACCTTGACCTCTCCCCTCTCTGCGGCCCATGCAACTTAGTCTTGACATATAACAGACAACTGCCAATGGCCACCACTATAGTACAACAAAATACATTCTTATGAGAAATAACTCATAAGCATATCATGAAAATAAAACATCCTATCTATGTTACCCAACTAATTCTGATTATTCCCCAACAAGTGTTATATAGTGTTGTAGTGTTCTATAGTGTTATATTGTTCTAATGTTCTATAGTGTTGTAGTGTTCTATAGTGTTATAGTGTTAGTGTTATATTGTTATAGTGTTCTATATTGTTCTAGTGTTCTATAGTGTTGTAATGTTTTAGTGTTCTATAGTGTTATATATTGTTATAGTGTTCTATATTGTTGTAGTGTTGTAGTGTTCTATAGTGTTATATTGTTCTATAGTGTTATATTGTTCTATAGCGTTATGGTGTTCTATAATGTTATAGTGTTCTATAGTGTTATGGTGTTCTATATTGTTGTAATATTCTTTTGTGTTCTATTGTTCTATAGTGTTTCAGTGTTCTTTAGTATTATGGTGTTACGTTCGTCGTTAGGAATTGACCAAGATGCAGCGTGGGGTAGGTTAATGTCACGACTCCGACCGAAGGACACTCCCTTTCCCGTTCAGCTGCCACTGACTATTTCCTCCCCCTCCTTATGTGTTTATTGAGTGCACCTGTTTTGAGTTAGGTAGTTAGTAGTAAGGCTTTATTAGTCAGCCGGCCCGCATGGTTCCTTGTGCGGGATTAATTATTGTGACCGTCTGTTTGGTGTACTTGTGTGCACGTCTATGGGTTTTGTGTTTCCCATTTTGTGGGTTTTTTCTGGACAGTTTAAGTCCACCTGTTTGAGGCATTTGTTTGTTCAGTACGCCCTGTGTTTTCGTGAGGGTTGGCTTATGTTTGCCGTTTCTCTGTGCATTAAAATAGCACTCCCCTGAACTCTCTGCTTCCTGCGCCTGACTCCTCACCCGCTACACTCAGATCGTTACAGTTAATCATATTCTTTGATAACCAGCAAAAACAAGAAAGAGAGAACCAATGAAACATATGGCCTTGTAGGGCAAGACTACGATAGACAGCGGCCTCTGATTGGGAACCACACCCGGACAAAACATAGAAATATAACACATAAAATACCCTAATCACACCCTGACCAATCCAAAATAGAGATTAACAACCTCTAAGGCCAGGGCGTGACAAGTGTTCTATATTGTTAGTGTTATAGTGTTAGTGTTCTATTGTTCTCTTGTTACAGTGTTAGTGTTCTATAGTGTTCTATAGTGTTATGTTGTTATAGTGTTCTATAGTGTTCTATAGTGTTATAGTGTTCTATAGTGTTCTATAGTGTTCTATAGTGTTATAGTGTTCTATAGTGTTATAGTGTTCCATAGTGTTATGTTGTTATAGTGTTCTATAGTGTTATAGTGTTCTATAGTGTTATGTTGTTATAGTGTTATAGTGTTCTATAGTGTTATAGTGTTCTATAGTGTTCTATAGTGTTATAGTGTTCTATAGTGTTCTATAGTGTTATAGTGTTCTATAGTGTTATAGTGTTCTATAGTGTTATGTTGTTATAGTGTTCTATAGTGTTATAGTGTTCTATAGTGTTCTATAGTGTTATAGTGTTCTATAGTGTTCTATAGTGTTATAGTGTTCTATAGTGTTATAGTGTTCTATAGTGTTATGTTGTTATAGTGTTCTATAGTGTTATAGTGTTCTATAGTGTTATGTTGTTATAGTGTTATAGTGTTCTATAGTGTTATAGTGTTCTATAGTGTTCTAGTGTTCTATAGTGTTCTATAGTGTTCTAGTGTTCTATAGTGTTCTAGTGTTCTAGTGTTCTATAGTGTTCTAGAGTTCTATAGTGTTATAGTGTTGTATAGTGTTCTATAGAATAACCAGGAAATGGATATAAACCCATAACAGACATGGGTAGTAAAACTTCAACAAGTAAAGAAGTAACTACTGAAAGTGGATTATAGAGAACTGACTGACACCTTTATCAGATGACTTTGTCTTACCAAGATTCATATCACTCAGTTATATACTCAGAAACTCAGCTCTCTCTCTGTCTCTCTCTCTTTCTGTCTCTCTTGTTATCTCTGTATGTCTCTCTCCCTGTCTGTCTGGTCAGTTTATTCTGAATGTTGTTGTTGAAGGAATGGAGATGAAGCCTTTACTGGGTCCTGAGATGGAGATTTAGCCTTTACTGGACCAGAGACGGATGATCTGGATGATCTGGAGAGGGGAGGAAGAGTTTAGTTACTATAGAGAGACTTTAACTATAGAGACCTATCCCACCTAACAAAGCTGTGTTACTAGATGTGTGTGTGTGTGTACAGTATGTGTGTGTACAGTAAGTGTGTGTGTGTGTACAGTGTGTGTGTGTACAGTATGTGTATATGTATGTGTGTACAGTATGTGTATGTACAGTGTGTGTGTGTGTACAGTGTGTGTGTGTGTATGTGTACATTGTGTGTGTGTACAGTATGTGTGTACGTGTATGTGTATGTGTGTACAGTGTGTGTGTACAGTATGTATGTGTGTGTGTGTGTACAGTATGTGTGTGTGTGTGTGTGTGTGTGTACAGTATGTGTGTATGTGTGTGTGTGTGTGTGTGTGTGTGTGCAGTATGTGTGTGTGTGTGTGCAGTATGTGTGTGTGTGTGTGCAGTATGTGTGTGTGTGTGTGTGTACAGTGTGTACAGTATGTGTGTACAGTGTGTGTGTGTATACAGTGTGTGTGTGCGTGTTCTGTACTGTGTGTGTGTGTGTGTGTGTGTGTGTGTGTGTGTACTTTGTGTGTGTACAGTATGTGTGTGTGCAGTGTTTGTGTGTGTGCGCAGTGTTTGTGTGTACAGTATGTGTGTGTGTGCAGTATGTGTGTGTGTGTGTACAGTGTGTGTGTGTGTGTGTGTGTACAGTATGTATGTGTGTGTGTGTGTACAGTATGTGTGTGTGCAGTGTTTGTGTGTGTGTGCAGTGTTTGTGTGTTCAGTATGTGTGTGTGTACAGTGTGTGTGTGTGTGTACAGTATGTGTGTGTGTACAGTATGTGTGTGTGTGTGTAGAGTATGTGTACAGTATGTGTGTGTGTACAGCATGTGTGTGTGTACAGTGTGTGTGTGTGTGTGTGTACAGTGTGTGTGTACAGTGGGTGTGTGTGTGTGTACAGTGTGTGTGTACAGTGTGTGTGTGTGTGTGTGTCTGTGTGTCTGTGTGTGTGTGTGTGTGTGTGTGTGTGTGTGTGTGTACAGTGTGTGTGTGTGTGTGTGTGTGTGTACAGTGTGTGTGTGTACAGTGTGTTGGTGTACTCAGTGTGTGTGTGTGTGAAGTGTGTGTGTGTACAGTGTGTGTACAGTGTGTGTGTGTGTGTGTGTGTACAGTGTGTACAGTGTGTGTGTGTACAGTGTGTGTGTACAGTATGTGTGTGTAAAGTGTGTGTGTGTGTACAGTATGTGTGTGTGTGTGTGTGTGTGTGTGTGTGTGTGTGTGTGTGTGTACAGTATGTGTACAGTATGTGTGTGTGTGTGTACAGTATGTGTGTGTGTGTACAGCATGTGTGTGTGTACAGTATGTGTGTACTGTGTGTGTGTGTACAGTGTGTGTGTGTGTGTGTGTGTGTATAGTGTGTCTATACAGTGTGTGTACAATGTGTGTGTGTGTGTGTGTGTGTGTACAGTATGTGTGTGTGTGTACAGTATTTATGTGTGTGTGTGTACAGTATTTGTGTGTGTGTGTGTACAGTATGTGTGTATGTGTACAGTATGTGTGTGTGTGTGTGTACAGTGTGTGTGTGTGTGTACAGTATGTGTGTGTGTGTACAGTATTTGTGTGTGTGTGTGTGTACAGAATGTGTGTGTGTGTACAGTATGTGTACAGTATGTGTGTGTGTGTGTACAGTATGTGTGTGTGTGTACAGCATGTGTGTGTGTACAGTATGTGTGTACTGTGTGTGTGTGTACAGTGTGTGTGTGTGTGTGTGTGTGTGTGTATAGTGTGTCTATACAGTGTGTGTACAATGTGTGTGTGTGTACAGTATGTGTGTGTGTGTACAGTATTTATGTGTGTGTGTGTACAGTATTTGTGTGTGTGTGTGTACAGTATGTGTGTATGTGTACAGTATGTGTGTGTGTGTGTACAGTGTGTGTGTGTGTGTACAGTGTTTGTGTGTGTACAGTATGTGTGTGTGTGTGTACAGTATTTGTGTGTGTGTGTGTGTACAGAATGTGTGTGTGTGTACAGTATGTGTGTGTGTGTACAGTATGTGTGTGTGTGTACAGTGTGTGTGTGTGTGTACAGTGTTTGTGTGTGTACAGTATGTGTGTGTGTGTGTACAGTATGTGTGTGTAAAGTGCGTGTGTGTGTACAGTATGTGTGTGTGTGTGTGTGTGAACAGTATGTGTACAGTATGTGTGTGTGTGTACAGCATGTGTGTGTGTACAGTATGTGTGTACTGTGTGTGTGTGTACAGTGTGTGTGTGTGTGTGTACAGTATCTGTGTGTGTGTGTACAGTATGTGTGTGTGTGTGTACAGTGTGTGTGTGTGTGTGTGTGTACAGTGTGTGTACAGTGTGTGTGTGTGTGTGTGTGTACAGTGTGTGTGTACAGTGTGTGTGTGTGTGTACAGTGTCTGGTGTGTGTGTACAGTATGTGTGTGCGTGTACAGTATTTGTGTGTGTGTGTGGGTGTACTCAGTGTGTGTGTGTGTGTGTGTACAGTGTGTGTGTGCAGTGTGTACAGTAAGTGTGTACAGTGTGTGTGTGTACAGTATGTGTGTGAAAGGGCGTGTGCGTGTACAGTGTGTGTGTGTATGTGTGTGTGTGTGTGTGTGTGTGTGTGTACAGTATGTGTACAGTATGTGTGTGTGTGTGTACAGTATGTGTGTGTGTGTACAGTATGTGTGTACTGTGTGTGTGTGTACAGTGTGTGTGTGTGTGTGTGTATAGTGTGTCTATACAGTGTGTGTACAGTGTGTGTGTGTGTGAGTGTGTGTACAGTATGTGTGTGTGTGTACAGTATTTATGTGTGTGTGTGTACAGTATTTGCGTGTGTGTGTGTACAGTATGTGTGTGTGTGTGTACAGTATGTGTGTGTGTGTGTGTGTGTGTACAGTGTGTTTGTGTGTGTGTACAGTGTTTGTGTGTGTACAGTATGTGTGTGTGTGTGTACAGTATTTGTGTGTGTGTGTGTACAGAATGTGTGTGTGTGTACAGTATGTGTGTGTGTACATGGTGTAAAGTGTGTGTGTGTAAAGTGTGTGTGTGTGTGTACAGTGTGTACAGTATGTCTGTACAGTGTGTGTGTGTACAGTGTGTGTGTACAGTATGTGTGTGTAAAGTGCGTGTGTGTGTACAGTATGTGTGTGTGTGTGTGTGTGTGTGTGTGTGTGTGTGTGTGAACAGTATGTGTACAGTATGTGTGTGTGTGTACAGCATGTGTGTGTGTACAGTATGTGTGTACTGTGTGTGTGTGTACAGTGTGTGTGTGTGTGTGTACAGTATCTGTGTGTGTGTGTACAGTATGTGTGTGTGTGTGTGTACAGTGTGTGTGTGTGTGTGTGTACAGTGTGTGTGTGTGTGTGTGTGTGTGTGTGTGTACAGTATGTGTGTGTACAGTGTGTGTGTACAGTGTGTGTACAGTATGTGTGTGCGTGTACAGTATTTGTGTGTGTGTGTGTGTGTGTACAGTATGTGTGTGTGTGTACAGTATT